>NC_092875.1:475456881-475756881 GCF_028372415.1 Notamacropus eugenii
TGGATAGTGTGCCCAGTCTAGAGTCAGGAAGACCTCAGTTCAAATCTGACCTCAGACACTTATTATCTGTGTTACCCAGGGCAAGTCACTTAAACGGGCTTGCCTCAGTTTCCTCCTCTATAAAATGAGTTGGAGAAGAAAATGGTGAACCACTCTGGTATCTTTGCCAAGAAAACCCCAAATGAGGTCACAAAGAGTAGGGCATGCCTGAAAATAACTGAACAACAAAATTACTTCCAAATCTATCTATGTAGCCCTAATCATTCCCCTGGATTCCAAAATTGCACCTCCAGTTGTATTGAACTTCACCTGAAATCCCTTCCAGCTCTTCAAATGTAGTATGTGCTCTACTGAATTCATCATCTTCCAGTCCCCTAAAACCTTTCCTTCCACTTTTCCCATTTCTTTTGTCTTTAGAAAACTTCCAAATTATCTGTTTTTCCTTTTCCTCATTCCACATCCAATCACTTGCCAAGTCCTATCAATTTTATCTTCACAACATTTCTTAAATCTGTCCTGTCTCCTACATTCACATAGCCACTGTCCTCATTACAGCCTTCATAATTTGTTACCTGTTAAGCAATTTCTTACTGCCCTTTCTTCCATTTTTTCTAGCCTCCAATCTTATCCTTTACCCAAAAAAGCAATCTTTCAAAGTCATATATCTGACTATTGCAAAAACCTTCTATGCATCCAGGCTTTCTCCTCTTCATTTCATCTTACATGTAACTACAAAACTGATATTCCCAAAGCACAGTTCTGGTCATCTTGCTTCTCTCCTCAGTAACCTTTCATGGCTCCCTATTGCCCTTTGAGTAAAATACAAGCTCCATTTGGCATTTAAACAATTCATGATTACTTACATATTATTGTAAAATAATATTATATATAATGTAATATAATATTATATGATATATAAGGTAATATAATATTACATATTATTTAGTAAACATAATAATTCGTAATTAGATTCCAGCTTAACTTTCTAGGTTAACTACAACCTACTCCCTCTCTTTCACTCTATACTTCAGCCAAATTGGCCTCCTTATTATTTTTCATATACAATGCTCCATCTCCCCCCTTTTTGATTTTTCACAGGTTGTCCTTCATGCCTGAAATATTCTCTCTCCTCACCTCTCCCTCTTGGAATCCCTGGCAACCTTCAAGTCCCAAATAAAAGGCCACCACTTTCAAAATGCTGTTCCACCAGTTATTTGAACACTATCCCCACTACCCCACCCCAATCACTAGATGTAATTTGAATATACCCTCAGTATGCTTATCTGTAAACACATTTTCTCCCCCAAATAGCATGTGAGCTTCTTGAGGGCAGGAAGTCTCACTTTTGTGTTTGAAACCACAGTACTCACCCTATTTCCTGGTTCCTAATAGGTACTTGATACGTGATTGTGGATTAATTGACGTCATTTCCCTGTTCCAAAACCTTCAGGGTCTCCCTATTACATCTTGAATGAAGTACAAACTCATTTGTTTAGCATTTCTAGGCCCAATTCAATTTCCTGCTCTTCCCTTAATTCCCTCTGGGTGGTAGTCAAACTGGATTAGGAGCTATTTTCAGTACCCAACCTCCATGTGGTCACACAGGGGGTCTGCTGTGTCTAGAATGGACTACCTCTTCACCTCTGTCTTTCAGAAACCACCTTTCCTTCAGTCCTCACCCGCCTTCTCTGTGAAGTCTTTCCTCATTTCCCCACACACCCACACCCACACACAGCTTTAAGTTTTCATTTCTTTCAAATATTCTCAAAGTACTTTCTCTGGCTCTTTCATTTCCCTGCCCTCTATTATGTGTATGTGTGCACACTTAATATTTCTCCTCCCCCGGTCTCCATTTTACCTCTATCAGCTGTAAAATGAAAGGAAGTTTGATAGAGTAGACAAAGTGCGGGACTTAGGCCAAAGTTAAACACCACTTCTGACACCGTGTGACCTTGGTCAAGTTACTTAAATCTCTGATTCTCCGTTTCCTCATCTGTAACATGAGGATAATAAAAATTGTTACAATTATAGTAGCCTGTAGCATCCACCTCAAAGGCTTCTTATGAGATTCTAATAAGATAATGTAATAAAACACCATGAAAACTTTAAAGTGGTATAAAAATGCCCGTAGTTTTCATTATAGTAAGCTCCTCATGGGGCAGCTAGGTGACACAGTGGATAGAGTGCTGGTCCTGGAGTTAGGAGGACTCATCTTTCTGAGTTCAAATCTGTCCTCAGGCACTTCTTAGCTGTGTGACCCTGGGCAAGTCACTTAATCCTGTTTTCCTCAGTTTCCTCATCTATAAAATGAGCCGGAGAAGGAAATGGCAAACCACTGTAGTATCTTTTTTCAACAACACCCCAAATCATGTTTACTTCCATTTCCTCAGCTGTAAAATGAGCTAGAGAACCCGTCCAGCATCTTTGCCAAGAAAGCCCTAACTGGGGTCATGAAGAGCTGGACACAACTGAATATCAATGATCCCAAAGCTTAGGTCTCTGCTATTTTTTTAGAAGCTGCTAACACACACACACACACACACACACACACAGACACACATACACACACATAGACACACTTCATTTTTAATAGAATATATTTATTTATTTTTAATTTATGGAATAAAACAAGCATTTCCATAACACAGCATAATAAAAAAAAATGAAACTACAAACCTATGTGCAACTTGCTATTCTTTTAAAATAGACAATAAAGTTATCATGTAAATTTCTTTTTTCTTTTCAATTGTTCCCCTTTCCTGCCCTAGAGACACAAAAAGTGTATATGTGTGTGTATGTATATATTGATAATGTATATAGATACATAACATATATGTGTACCCATGTGTATGTATACATATACACATATTGATAATGTATGTAGATAGATATATAACATATATGTGTACCCGGGTGTGTGTATGTTGGTTGGTTGTTGTCCTTGGTTCTTGAATGAGACCAAAATGACATCACTACGATGAAGTCCAGTTTCCATGTGCCTGACTGTGGCTGATCAGACCAGTAGGAGCTTGGAATGCTCTACTACAGGTTGGGCACAGATGGTCCATGCGAACATGTGGCGTGGCTACTCTAAATTTGCACATCCTACGTTTCCTTTGAGCTGTTTCACTTATGCATATATATAATATATATATTATGTTCTATATTCCATCATTCTATATTCTAAAGAATTCTCTACATCCTTTTATTTATCACTTCTTTCTCTGAAACTATACCATTTTAAAAGCTCTGTTTACTGAGCATCTGTCTCAGTGCTAGCACTTTCTACATAATAGGTACTCAACAAATGTTTATTGAATGGAATTAAACCATATTTAATATAGCTTGATCTCTAGTTCCCTGAACACCTTGGTTGGCTTTCTCTTGACTTACTTCATCTTGTCAATTAGCCTTACTAAAATATGGTGCCCAGAACGCCTAGCAGAGCTCCAGAGGAGGTCTGGCCAGGGCAGAATGAGGCAGGAGGATGGCCTGTCTTCTTCTATAGCCTGTACTTCTCCATCTGGTTTAAGATGACACTGGCACTCTTGGCTGCCGTGTCATCTAGGTGACTCCTACAGAATATGGATGCACTAGAACCTCAGCATCTGTGAGTCAAGACCATCTTTCCCCCCTTCATCCCAAAGTCTAAGCTGAAATGGTCACTTTCTCTCAAGATTTCCATCATTTCTATTGCAGCAACTAGTTTCTCCTCATTGATCAGATTAAGGAACAGAATAGCAAGTCCCCTTTATTACTTCCTTGACCGTTTAAAACATGAAACTAAGTTTTTGTTAACTCTTGTAGTTGTCTTAAGGTGAACTAAATTTCTATTTACTATACTATTCACCATTCTGAGTGGCTCATTTTCCAAGGGTAGGAGAAACTATGAAATGAGACTCAATTTATCCCAACTTTTTACCTTTTCTTGTGATATTGTAGCTAGCTCTCTTCTGCCTTTGATTAGAAATCAACAGATTCCTGCCAAGCCTTGATGCTAACAGAAGCTATCCTCAGCTGTCCCCCTCTGTGATGAGGGTCTCAGGCAGGAAACCAATTACCAGCATGACTTTATCTAATTAATTTATTAGCAACTTCATCTTTCCTCTTCCTGCTGATAGACTTTGGATCCTGCCTTGAACTTTCCTGTTCTGCCATGCTCTTTGTCTCCACTGGGATGAAGGTTTAATTTGAGTTGAAATCAAAGACTGCAGCAAGGGTAAAGAATTCAACCCCTTTTAAATACAAAGCAGTGTGCTGGCTACTTGGAGAGTTATGAAGATAATTAAGACAGTTCCTACCATCAAGGAGGTTTTAATCTAGTAGAGGGTGATGAGGCAGGTACTCTGACAGATATATTACAAGTTGGAATATGAGTACATATTTATATTCTATAACAGATCCATGATTTTATCAGTGTCACCAGTCCCTCTATTGATGCAGAAAGCAACTGTTTCACTCTTCAGTGAATAGTTTTTTGAGTTTCCATAGCCATAAATATCCATCAACTCATAACCAACATACTGATGAATGTCTCCAGATATGCCTGGAGTGATGCTTATTTGATAGACCCACAACATGGTTGTTGGGTCTAAATTCATAGTTTCTTATGATTCTCTTTTTTTCAGTATTTGTGTTTGTTGATGGTTCTTAGGCTTACAACAGAAAAAGAAAAGGAAGTACAATGATTTGATTGAGTAAAGAGGAGAGGAAAGGGAAGGAAAGGAGCAGAAGGAAAAGGAGAAGGAGAAGAAGAAAGGGAAATGAAAGAGAATGAGGGAGGAGGAGGAGGAGAAGAAGACAAAGAAAGATGAGGAGGAGGAGGAGAAGAAGGAGGAGGAAGAGAAGGAGGAGTAAAAGAAGAAGGAGGAGGAGGAGGAGGAGGAAGAAAAGATGGAGAAGAAGAAGAACCAACAATTGAGGCTGGTGCTTCCTACTGTAGCACCATGGTTCCCACTTTGGAATTGCCCAATTAGATGGAAGGTTTGCATAGAAATCTGTGGAGAATGGGAGAAGGAAATGGTAAATCCTTGTGTTGTGGATACATTTTTGGGTCATAGACATCCATAACTAGTAGAGAAGGACACCCAACCCTTGAAATAAGAATTAGAATTTTGTATTTGAATGGGAAAGGAGCTGTCCAAAAGTTGAATGAGATGCTTCAGGGGGGAAGAGGTTCCCTGGCACTAAGGTCATCCATATAGATGGATGGCCATTTTCCAGGGATATTTTATAGGCAGTTACTTATTCAGACTGGGATTGGACTAAGTGGCACTTATCTACTTCCCAACTCTAATAATCTACAAGAGAGCTGTAAAATCAGCAGAGGAAGTCTCATAAAAAAGGTATCATTTGAGTTTGTTTGAAGAATGACCAGGAGTGGGAAACCTGCTGCCTCAAGACCATATGAGGCTCTCTAGGTCGTCAAGTGTGGCCCTTTGACTGAATCCAAGCTTCAAAGAACAAATCCTTTTGGCTGCAGGTTTCCTACCCTTGGATTAGACATCAACAGACAGAAGGAAAGGAAAGGAAAGGACTTTCGTGGGAAGTTCTTTGTCTGCACAGGGCTCAATGTGAGCCAGTGCACAAAAATGAAAAGTGTAGGATGTGTTTGGATGATAGTGAGTAGTCCAATTTGGTTGGAATGTTCAGAATATAAGGAGAAAGTACAAGAGACAAGACTGGAAAGGTAGATTAGGAGCCAAGTTGACAGAAATTGGCAGCTTCTGCTCTCTAAGGAGGAAGAGTAGGAAGGTAATGCCCAATTCCTGAGCTCATAAACCTGTAGCAATCAGAAAGACACAGAGTTTGAATTGTGGCAGATTAATGGAACCATTGCATAACTATAGACCCAGTGAAAGTTACAACACAAAAGCCAAAGCAGTGAGGTTTATTGTGGGTCATCTTGACACTGAGCTCTTCCCAAGTTTGCTGGAAAATTTTCTAGTTATGAATACTGCAAACAGAATGGATGGAATAATAGTTTCTGGAAATCCTCAATGTGTATGTGTGTGTATGTGTGTGTGTGTGTATGTGTGTGTGTGTGTATGTGTGTGTGTGTGTGTGTGTGTGTATGATAGACAAAACACATGGAGAAAAAGACAGCAGGCAGAAAGAATGAGAGACAGAGAGAGAGGCAGACAGATGGACAGAAACAGAGAAACAGACACAGAAAGAGAGAACAGAAACTTTTTGAGGGCATTAGCACCTAGTGTAGTACCTTTTTCATACATGTTTGTTGAATGAATGTTCAATGGCATGATAAAGGATAAAGGATTTGGTCTTTATTTAGAAGGCAATGGAGAGTTTATCAACAAGAAGTGAAGTGATCAAATGAGGATGAGGAAAACCTATGTGGTAGCCACTCTACGGAGGATGCAGAAGGATGAGACTGGAACTGGGGAAGACTTGTATTGTTACAAGAATGCAATCCAAAGGTAATACATGTTCAAATTGAGGGTGAGTGGTAGCAGGTCTGGAAAAGAGAAAAGAAATGTGAGAGATTTACATCCTAGTGAGGTTTTACATCCTCAGTAACCGCAGCTACTAAAGATTGAGAAAAGAGAGTTCTTGCCACCAAAGCCCTTGGCACTGTCAAACGGTGCAAATCAGAAAAGGACATGATTTTAGCATGTGTGGCATTAAATGGTGCGATCAGTAGACATGGCATCACCACCTGCTTTTCCACTGTACCCTAAGGACTGTGGGACCTTTCCATCTGTCTCCTCTGCGTGGTCTCCTCAATTGGAACGTGAACTCCTTGACAATAGGAACTGTTTGGGCTTTTTTATTTGTGTCCTTAGCAGAGTGTTTTACACATAATGAGCACTTAATAAATTTTTTTTTATTCATTCATTCATGTAGTTGACAGGACTTGACAAACAAAATAATTTGTGGGACAAAGAAGGTGGAAAATAAGAAGAGGGCTCCAAGGTCATAAATCTAGGTGGCTGGGAAAAGAGTAGTGCCATTGATGGAGATAGGAAGTGAAAAAGAAGAGAAAACTTTGGGGGGAGCAGTGGTTTCCCTTTGGAAATAGCCTCCTCTCTGTATAGTTTCATTTCTGAGAGCAGTTTCTAGTTTTCCCCAACAAAGGAGCAAAAAGTGAACATATCCTTGCTTTAGTATGTAAAATCTACCCACACAAATGATAACCTCTAGGCACTTTCACATTCCTAGATCCAGAACTGGTATCTAACAATAGGACTCACCCAGTTCTGCTAAGGGATGGGTATAGCTCCCTTGCTACCCTTCAGGGCATGTGGCAGAGCCCAACAGGTCTGGGCTCTTTGGACCACCAAGGAAGTGAATTCCAGCTCTGTGAGCTCTGTACTAAGGGAGTACCCTAGCCCTGGAGTGAAAATCCAAGGATAATGGTTCTTTGTAGTTGTACATGAACTTTCTTTCAAGGAGCCCAAAGCACTCAGCTAGCCATGCCTTATCACTTTCTCATAATTTTCCTAAAGAAAAGGGCCATGGTTCATCATCTTCCCACCTTCTCATCTGATATGTCTTGAGAAAATGTGGCAGAACTCAGCACTGTCAGGGAAGCAACTGTTGATGACCTTGTACAAGGTCCTTTTCTGTTGCTGAGATCTCAGGCCACTCACAGCACAGCCTACTCTAAAAGACTTCCTCAGGGTCATGTATAATATAAAGGACCACAGACAGCAGAGAAAGCTAACTAGACACACCAAACCTCCCAGAGCTGCATCTTTCTGCTACTACAAGGTCTCAGATTCTGTTGCAGGATCCTGATGCCATGAAATTGATAAACCTGGCTTATCCTCCTTCCCAGAGAAATTATAAGAGGGTAACACCCTTAGACAATACTTCAACCAATACAATGAGTACCACAGTCCCAGTGTAGAGACCATATTAGGAACACCAAGTCAGAATCTTCCTGCTGACAGAGAATCAGCATGAGAAAAAAAGGCTAATGCTTTCTTTAGGGCTATGAGATGCAATTCAGCTGTTCTACCTCCCTAGCTGTGGCCATTAGAAAAGAAGTCCAGAGGGTTGGGGGAGTTGCTACAAGTTACTCAGTAAGAAAAGAGAAAAACAATTCAGGCCTCTGGCTGGCTAGGGACTTATCTATTAGCTTGATCAGTCCTGTGTGTAAGGAGAGGAAACTAAAATCTGTGGGATGTGAACTAAGGGTCGTTCAAAGGCCCACTTGCCAAAAAAAGAAAAAAAAGTATGTTTCCCATTTATAGAGTACTCTAGTTTTCCATTGATCATGGCTCATTGTGGCCCTTGGGAAACACACAGCAGAGTAGGAAGATCACCAAGTCCTTATTCCTGATTTTGAATTCTGACACTGAGTTATAGTAACCCTATGCTTTGGGGCATGTCACCTAATCCTCTGAAGCCCAATTTTCCTGTCTATAAAATGACACAGGTAAGAATTGAAACTGTGTAGAATTCAGAGGGCATGACTGGGCTTTGATCTGCCCTGTTGAGAATATTCATATTGTTGTGAGGCCATGAATACGCTGCAGTATGGCACTGGTTTACAAGGAATTGGTAACACATTATTTAGTTCATAGATTAGTTATCTCACCTGGTTTGTTAGGAGGATGGGGATGGGATGGGAAAGAAGTAGCAAGAGAAGAAGAAAGATGATGCTTCCCGGATCTTGGTAGGCATCTGCACTAGCAAAGCAGAAGGTCTTAAATGAGATAAGCGTTAGCAAAGGAAACAAAGGGATGTGAGTCTACCAAGAAGGTTGCTCCCAAGGCAGAAATCTCATTTTGCAAGGACATCCTCCTATGCAGTCCCTCCTACTCTGCTTAAATCAGAGATGTTGGCTCTCTTGCCATTTGTATATTAGGAAGAATTTGGTTGGTTAAATGATCCCTTCATAACTCCTGGCCAGAACAAGGCTTTAAGAGAACAGATCATAGGACAGTAGACTTTGATAGGCTCTTGGGGCAGCAAAGTCCAATGGGAAAAGCCTTGTCCCAAGAGACAAGGGATGATAGCTTCTATTCCCCACTCTGACACCAACTAGTCTTGTAACTTTGAACAAATAATTTGATCTCTCTAGGCTTCTGCTTCCTTGTCTGTAAATTGAGGAAGGAGGCAGTTAGAGAAAATTAATTTTAAAGCCCCCTCCAGTGCTAGCATTTCTATGAATCCAGGTAGAAAATGGTTTGGGGTATGAGATGCCCTGGGCAGCTAGGTGGCACAGTGGACCTGGAGTCAAAAAGACCTGAATTCAAATTTGGCCTCAGACCTACTACCTGTGTGATCCTGGTCAAGTCACTTAACTTTGTTTGCCTCAGTTTCCTCCTCTGTAAAATGAGCTGGAGAAGGAAATGGCAAACTGCTCCAGTACCTTTGCCAAGAAAACTTCAATGGGGTCACAAAAAAATCAGACCAAAAATGACTAAGTAACTAGAGGCTCTGGGGGAGGGTTGGCCTGGGCCGCCTTGGCCATGGGGTGGGGGAGGAAGCACAACTCTGTGAGGCCCAGGATACTGAAGACAAACTTTCCTTACTTCACATTTTTGCCAGATTCCAACTCCCTTTCTATGTGAACCATCATGGGCTTTATTCCCCTGCTTTGGAAAAGTTCTCCCTCATCTTAGGTACAGAATTGACCCTAGATGTACTTGGGGATTAAGTCAGAGAAAATTTGCCTTGGATCTCAAGCTGGCACAGCTTTTTTGTGAGCTCAGAAAAAGGAGACTGAGTAAGAACGATAATAATAGCAATATTTACTTCAGGGATCATGATTTCATCAGTGTGGGTGTCCCTCCCACTGACGCCAATCTCAGCTGCATTGGGTCGTAGCGACTGTTTCCTGATTTGCTGTGGTGAAAAAAATTCATCCCCAGTGGCCAACCCTCTCGTCGTGAGCTTCTCATATTTTTTTCCTTTGAATTGCATAGAATAAGAGGGCATGGGTGGGTTCAGATTTCAGAAGAAGCTGGTACCTTGGAAAGAACTTTTCTACTTCTGACTAAGATGGAAACCAACATTAAAAAGTATGAACCAATTAGGTAGTTCAGCAGTCGATGGGACGTTGGGCCCAGAGTCAGTCTGAGTTCAATCCAGCCTCAGACACTTACTAGCTGTGTGACTCTGGGCAAGTCACTGAATCCCTATTTGTCTCAATTCCTCAGCTTTAAAATGGGGAAATGTTGGAGAAGGAAAAGGCAGACCACTCCAACACCTTTGCCAAGAAAACTCCACGAACAAATCCATGGGGTCATAAAGAGTTGGACATGTCTACATGACTGGACAACAACAAAATTAACTAAGAAGTAGCCCTGATATTAAAGGAGAAAGAAATTAAGAAGTCAAACAATTGCTGGATTCCAAGGCACAAGGCAGCAAAAAACGGAGATTTCTACTGGGGGTGGGGGAAGGATGGTATTTGTATAAGGGAAAAGAAATATGTATTGTGTGTGACTTTCACAGTTTCTCCTACTTCACTGTCTGACCTTGGGCAAGTCCCTTAACTCTTCTTGGGTCTCAGCTTCCTCATCTGTAAAATGAGGGGATTTGATTCTAAGGTTCATTCTAGTTCTAGATTTATGATGCTTTCATAACACATGTATAGAATCGAAAGCTCTTCAACAGTTACATAACACAGCCTCCTCATTTTACGGATAAAGTAGCTGAAGTACAGAGAGGTTAAAGGAGTAGTCCTAGGTCACTGAAATATTAAGTGTCAGAGGCAGAATGTGAACCTTTGGTTTCACCTTCTAAAGCTACCAAATGGGAATCTCTTCCTGGTTCAGGCAACAATCTTCTTTGACACAGCACTGTACTACTTTGCCCCATCCCCTCCAACTCTTATACTGGGAACCAAGGAGCCAACTAGGAGACCCTAATGACACATGTTCTTTAGCTGGAGGCCAAAGCATATGGGTCACCATAAGTGGTCAAAGTCCATACTAAGCCTCCCAATGCTTCCTGGGAGTCCCATGCAATGGGCCACGTAGGACTTAGAGCTTGGTTAGACATCGAAGACACCAAGGTCATCCATGGTATCCTGGGTCATCACCAGTCATCTTGACTTTTGTCCTGTCACTGTACTCTGATGACTCTGGAAAAGAGAGTGAAGTCAATGGCTCCAAACAACTTGGCTTCACTTAAATCCAATTAATGTGCAAGTCAAAAGATATTACCCATGTCATTTTCCCAACATAGTGATGTCATTTTGGAGAACAAATGAAAACAAACGACCAACCCAAATCCAACAGACCATTCCTCTATCGTACATATATGTACACATATGGACAAATCAATGTATTTGTGTGTTTTAATTTAAATACTCATAAGAGGGGCAGCTGGGTGGTGCAGTGAGTAGAGCACTGGCCCTGGAGTCAGAGAACCTGAGTTCAAATTCAGCCTCAAATACTTGACACACTTACTAGCTGTGTGACCTTGGGCAAGTCAATTAGCCCCAATTGCCTTGCCTTCCCCCCTCCAAAAAAAATATCCATAAAACCTAGTAAAAATGGATAAACCATTGTCTTTCCCCATGATTTGAATATGCAGTCATATGGAGTAGAGCTCTGAATTGTGCCCTTGGCTACACTGGCTTTCCATCTCATGGCATCAGAAATTAGTTTCTGTTATTTAGTCACCTTAGAGCTATCATTCAGTTTTGTCTTACTCTTCATAGCCTCATTTGGGATTTTCTTGGGAAAGATATTAACTGGAGTGGTTTGCCATTTCCTTCTGTAGCTCATTTTGCAGATAGGAAAACTGAGGTAAACAGGGTTAAGTGACTTGCCCAGAGTCACAAAGCTGGTGACTGAGATCAAATTTGAACGCAGATCTTCCTGACTCCAAGTTAGGCTCTCTGTCCACTGTACCACCTCACTGTCCTGATCACCTTAAGGGAAAGTGCAGTATTCCACTCAAGTCTTTAGCTCATGAATCAATTATAAAAACACCAAGGTCCCTTGGTCAGACCCATGAGTAACCAACCATTTCTAGTTTATAATTTTATCTTTTATTACCTGTCTTGCTACTACTTGTATGGCTATCTCTTGCTATCAAGCTATTTTGTCTCCTACCGCAATCTTACCTAAGGCAAACATGCTTACTATGGCCCCTTATCAAAGACTTTTTTTAAAAAGTCTGGTTCGGTTGTTTTCTTCCCTTTTTCTCCTATGGAAGTAATTTATTGCCCCAAAATATCATGAAAACAAATCAGACAAGTTCTTTCAAGCCAGTCAGGTCTTAGTGGCTTTCTCCATCACTCTCTTCCTATAGACTGTTCTCCTAACTGGCAGACAAAGTCGTGGCTAATATTTTTCTTAGCTAATGTGACAGCCTTACATGCCTACCATTTTTAACAGTTATTTGGTAACAGAAAGTCCTAGGCTCAGCTCTTAATACATTTCCAATTGAGAGCTTCCCCACCCTCATTCACAGCTGACCAGGGACTGGGTTTGGCTGGGAGAGGTAAGAGGGACACTAGACTGCAAAAGGGGCTCCATCTGGGAAGCCCCATCCCTGATGACTTTGCAGTCAGTTTTATTAGAGGGATCGGGTTCTGTTTCAGTCCAGAGGGGAGACCTCTTGAACACTCGCTCCCCAAGCAGCTGAGGGTGTGTCTGTGCGTGTAGGCAGCCAGCTTGGGGTGGCTGCTGAATGCTAATGCTCTGCACACACCCCACACTTGGACTTCTGCTGTTGCCATATCCCTTTCAACCAATCCCATCTGGAACTCACTCTGCTCATTCCTGCCTTTGCTCAGGCTGCACCCCTCCTCACCCTCGCCTCCACCTCCAATCCTGGAATGCCACCATGGTCCTAGATCCCCAACTCGTGCCACATCTCCTTCCCTTAGCTTACCCCATTTCCTCCAGCCTGCTTGGATTTTTCCCTGCTCCACTTACTGTAGCAACCTATTTTCCTTCTGAGATGGAACTTCCTCAGGAAGGTAGTTCAGTGGCCAATGGAGAGCACTAGACTTGGAGTCAGGGAAATTTACATTAAAAACTTGCCTCCAGCGCTTCCTAGTTGGGTGTTCTTGGGCAAGTCATTTAACTTCTCTAGCCTCAGTTTCCCCATTTGTAAAATAGGGGAAATAAACACCGATTTCACAAGTTTGTTACCATCAAATGATGTCAGACTCTTAAAACTGGAGAGCTTCTCATACTACTCTCATCTTAAAATAATGAGTCCTGCTGCAACATCAATACTTGAACTCTTCTAGGATCAGCGATTTCGTTCTGGGAGTCATTTATTTTGTCTGGGTTTGGGGGGTTATTTTGGTCCACACCTGTGACTACTAATGTAAGGAATTCCTCCAAAAGAGGCTACCTCCTTCTACCAATGTAGATAGCCTGCTGTTTGGTGCCTTAGCATCCTAAAGAGTTGAGAGCACTGAGAGATTAAACATCGTGCTCACGGTCACACGGACCTTATTCTTCAGTCTTCCTGACTCCTAGATGAAAGGCTCATGGATCTTGAGCAAAGGTTGGCAAATTATGGCCTAAGGTTGGCAAATTCAGATGGATGTCTGCTTTTGTACAGCTAAGAGTTGTGAGCTAAGAATACTTTTTTAAAAAGATTTCAAATGTAACAAAACTTTATTTTAAAATATAAAAAAAATCTTTTGCTTAGGTGGCATTTAGCCAGTAGATGGTCAAGACCTGCTCAAGACCCAGGTGAGATGCAGATAGAAATGGGTACAATTTTTCCATAATTAAAGATTTCTGCTGGCAGCATGTTGACTTAGTTTTAAAATGCAATGTTATCTATGTTTTACTGTCTTGTTTTTTATTTTGTAAAAATCTCCAACTTACTTACCAATATAGTTCTGGCCCCACTAGACAATGTTACTGGCAGCAAGGTTTGCCACCTCTGATCTCAAGTCAGAAGGACCCACAAGTCATCTAGTAAAATCCCCTAGAATGCTTTTAATTCACTGCCATGCTGTCTCTCTTGGCTGTGGATAATTCTTCTACCAAAGCATATTTCAGTCCCTTTATACCTCAGCAGATGAGCTTTATGTGTTGCTGTAACTGAAAAAATTCATCACCTGAAGGTCATCTTTCCTGTTGGTAAACGGAAGCCAATCCTCAGAGGACAGATATACAATCCATGCCTGGGTTCATTCTTTTACCATGCTTTGCAGGAACTGTCAGAGCTTGCACTCTGCCTATACTGCCTGCAAAAGTCCAAGGTCACCTCCAGAGAACAATGAAGCATCAGAAAAGGGCCTTAGTACTATTCCAAAATAGCTCTTTCTTACATGAGCTGGGTATGACACAGTCCTGTGGCTCTGTGGCCTTCCCGCAGTAATTTGTATAAACATTGTCCCTGTCCAGATGGCTCTTAATTCAATTGGACAAAGACAACACAGGACATTCTCATCAGCCAGCACTAATTGTAGCCTCCCTGGATGCATGACACTTGTTTCGTATTGGTATAGGCTATATCAGTGGAGTCTCAGCTAGGGCACTCCTGTACGGAACGTTCTCTTAAACTGGTAAAGAAATAGAGAAGAAATGGAAAAAGTTGGTATAACTTGAACTAAGGTCAGGAATTTTGAGGTCTGCTAGACCCACTTGAACTGTCTTTACAAAAATAAATAAAAGTTTACATGCATCTTTTAAAAAAAAATACATCTTTTTGTTGTTTTTAATATCACCTGTTTCCCTTATTACAAGGAGGCTTAACTTAGGGTCAGTGATTTTTTTAAGAAGTATTTTGATCATTGTATTTCAGTCCTTTTGGTTTTCTCCATACACTTCTTTTTATTTTGTGACTTTATGAACATGATTCTGAGAAGGGCTCATAGACTCCACCATAATGCTGAAGGCTAAGAGAAAAAGCTTAACAAGAAAAATATTAAGTCCTACTTTATAATAAGGAATGAGAAGTGGGGAGGGGAAGAGCCACAAACCAACCAATGCATGGGGGAAGTTTCCATGTAGCTTTTAAAATTTTCATCTTTTCCTCAAGGAAACCTTAGCCTAACACTATGTATGCAGCTGGTGCCTAATAAGTGCCTATTGACAGGAATTTCTAATTATATTGTAGTTTATAAAGACATTTCACAGACATTATATCACTTGATCCTCAGAATATTCCCCAGGAAGGTAGGTGAAGCAAATACAAGTTATCTCCATTTTGCGGATGAGGAAACATGAGCTTCTGAGAGGTTACAAGGTCATAAGAGTTGTGCCTCAAATTCAGGTCTAGCCCCACATACACTGCTCTTTCTTTTTCATTGCAATTTCTTCTCTTTTGAAGAAGTAGAATACAAGCTCTTTAAGGGCAGGGGATTTTTTTGTCTTTGTATCTCTGGCACCTTACATACTGCTTTGCACATAGTAGGCACTTAATAAAAGTTGGCCAGATTAAATCTTTAGGTCTAAGTAGAATCATCTTGTCCTGGACAATCTCTTCAGATTCTTTCAAAAAACCACGTTCTCTTAGATGACAGAAAGGGAATGCTAGATCTCCCCTTGTATACCTATTAATATGACAAGATAGTACACTGGAGCCTGAACTAGGTGAGGAAACGGGAGACGCATCAGTAGCACAGTCTCTGCTACGAAAGTTTGCTATCATGATAAGTCACAATTTCATGCTTCAGTTTCAAAAACTCAAAGATTAATTCTCATTTTGAATTACACATTCATGGTAGACAAGAATTCTACCTATTACAAATGTCTTCTAAACCAAAAATTCTTAAGGTATGGTCTGTAAACTTCATTATTTCAACAGTTTTGATAACGATTTGAAGAACAATAATAGTAATGGTCGTTTTTGTTGTTTAGTCATTGTGGTTGGGTCCTACTCCTCTGATCCCATTGGGGTTTTTTTGGCAAAGATACTGGAGTGGTTTGCCATTTCCTTCTGCAGCTCATTTTATAGACGAGGATACTGAGGCAAACAGGGTTGCATGACTTGCCCCAGGCACACAGCCAGCATCTGAGGCTAGATTTGAACTCAAGAAGGTGAGTTTTCCTGATTCCAGGCCTGGCACTCTATCCACTTCATCACCTGGCTGCCACAGTAACAATAATAGCTGACATTTTTAGTGGCAACAATGTGCCAGTGCTAAGTACTTTACAAATATTATCTAATTTTATTCTCACAACATCCCTGGGAGGTAAGGGCTGTTATATTCCCTATTTTATAATTAAAGAAACTGAGGCCGAGATTAAATAATTTGCCCAGGGTACACAACTAGGGATTGTCAGAGGTTAGATATCAACTCAGATCTTCCTGACTTCAGGACCAGTACTTGATTCACCTAACTACCTCTGTTTTCTAATATAACTAGTTTCTTTGGTAATCCTATGAATTTTATTTTATGTATTTAGAAGTCCATAGACGCCACCTGACTGCTGAAAGGACCTAGGAAAGAAGAAAATCCTTTGTGCTGATACTGCCCTCTGCATCAGCCATGCTAACCTCTTAGTGCTGGACAGCTTAGGCACACAGAATAACAACCTTCAGTTGCCCCGTTGTGTAACTGGGAGAAACTGCTGGGGAGCACATTTGCTGAAGGATGAGACAAGACTGTTCTGAGGATCAGACATTAGAGCACACTATTTCAACATTTGCTTAGGACCCATTTAGAGTTGAACTGTAAGCATCTTTAATCTTGTTTAAAACGGAATCTCTTAGAACATATCTGGAAATGACAGGAAAGGCTGGGAATTAAGCTGATATTTACTTTGGAAACAGAAGGCTGCTGACTTTCAGTAAAACATTTCATTTTCAGGGCACATAGACAATGCATATTTTCTATAACCTGGGACTGGACTGCGCACTGCCTAGTATTTTTCTTTCTTTTTCACAATGTGTTCATATTGTCTCTGCAAATAGATTGCCTAGCATTTATATAACACATCTAAGCCTGTAAAATGCTTTACATGCGTTCCCATTTCGTTCTCAAGATGGTTCTGAATGGTTTTTCTTGTTGTTCAATTATGTCTGAGTCTTCATGACCCAATTTGGAGTTTTCTTGGAAAAGATACTAGAGTGATTTGTCATTTCATTTTCCAACTCATTTGACCAATGAGGAAACTGAGGCAAACAGGGCTAAGTGACTTGGCCAGGGTAATATAGCTAATAAGTGTTTGAGGCTGATTTTGAACTCATGAAGATGAGTCTTTCTAATTCCAGAGAAAATGAGACTGGTGACTCCGCACAGCCCTCACTCACTCAAATACAATTCATTTGTACGTCATGTCCTCCATCATCTTCCTGATATCATGGTCCTCTTGGAGGATGAAGGACAAACCACATCCACAACCACACACAACCCAGTGCTCTATCCATTGCACCACCTGGCTATTATCAAAATGGAAAATGTTATTATCTCAAATTTCAACAGAGGAAATAGAGGCTAAGAGGGGGTTAAGGGACTTACCCAGGGGCCAGAACAATTGTAATCATACTTCCATTTCTTTGTAAGATCAGAAGCTACTTGAGGCCAAGAACTATCTTACTTTTCTCCTTATATGTCCTGAGGTAAGCATTTAATAAATGAGTTTTTTATTTATTTATACACTCACCTATTTCCCCCAAGTGCCTAGTAAAGTGCTGGGCATACAGTAGCTGCTCTTGCAATACAAATTGACTTGGTTTGAAAGCCTTCACTTCAAAGTTATTCTCACACTTCCCAGAAGTCCATCCTCCACTCTCTTTCCATCTGTAATACCACCACTACTTAACCACTGCCTCCTAACTACCAGCTGCTACTACTTCTAACTAGTCATTGAAATTGACAAGATTTATTTATTTCATTCTTCAGAGGTTCCTAATTTGAGGGTCTTTAAACAGATTTCAGGGGGTCCATGAACTTGAGTGAAAAAAATTAAATCTTTATTTTCGATAACCTTTGGTTTCCTTTGTAAACATATTAATTTTAGTTTATGCATTTAGAAATATTATTTTGAGGAGTCCATAAACTCTATCAGATTGCCAAAGGGACTGTGATACAAAAAGGGTTAAGAATCACTGCTTTAGGTGAAGGAGCAAGTTACTTTAAAAAAAATTGATAGATGCCTATAAAAATGAAAAATTTACCTCAAACCTAGATATTTCATTAGAATGCACATACTAGACCCAAAAGGTAATTAATTTTAAAAAGTGGGGGCATGGTTCCTTATACAAGGAAATGAATGTAATGTTCCTTCTTATGATAGCAAAGAACCAGGGGAAAAATAGATGATCATTGGTTGGATGATGGTTAAGCAAATTTTGATACATGAATGCAATAGAGTATTACTGTATCATAAGAAAGTATGAATATGGCATTTAAGAAAACAACATATACAATGACTACAAGGCTACAAATGGAAATCAACCCCAAAATAATCAAAACTGGGTATTGATTTTGCATGACTTCACATGTAGAATTGATATCAAATTGCTTACCTTCCCAATGGGCAGGGGAGGGATGGTAGAGAGAGAGAAAATTTGAAACTCAAAATTAAAAAAAAAAAGAATGCTAAAACATTTTAATGTAATTGAGAAATATTTAATAAAATATATATATGTATATCTATATCTATATAGAGAGAGATTTATATTTAAAATGGATGTCACAAAGTTACAAAGAATAAGTATGGTCCAGAAGAAGAGATATGAGAGGACCCCATGTAGGCGGCCCATGGGCATGTCCCATTGAATGCACTGTCAGATTTTCTTCAATGTAGTGATCAGTTTTGCTGACTGTTTTCCTCTTCCTCTTTTTCCTTTTTAAATATTTTTGGTTAATGGTGATGGCTGTCTACAAACAGGGAAGGAAGAGATACAGGGGAATGTTTAGAGGGTTTAAAAACAAAAGGCGCCAATATTGTTAAAAGTTTTAATATTATTTTAATTAATTTAATTTTTAAATTTGAAATAATTAGAAGAAAACGTAGCTTTACAAACATGAAGTAGTCATTCTTGGAAGGAATCAAGAAAAGCGTTTTTCCTTAATGATGCCTTCAATGTTAAAAATTTATTTTCACTTACAAGTATCAAATTCAGAGTCAGTCTAATGTTTTTTTGAGGGGCATACTAAAAAACAAAATAAACAAAAAAAAAAACCCAGATCTTTCCATTCAGTTCCTCTATGAGAAAACACTTCCACTTTCTAGACTCGGTTTTATGTACACATCTAAAATGAGGAAAGTAGAATTCATCAAAAGAAAGTTGGAAAAATGTCACAATTTCATTAAGGGCAGAAGTTCTCAAAATTTTTTATCTCAGAACCTTTTAACATTCTTAAAAATTGAGGACTCCCCCCTCAAAGAGTTTTTGCTTCTGTAAGATGTATCTACTGGTATTTATAACATGGAAATCAAAACATTTTCATATTGTTATGAAAAAGTTTTGACCTTTTGGAGTCCCTGGAAAGGTCTTGGGGACCCCTAGAAGTCCTCAAACTGCTGCTCAGGGCAAAAACTCAAAAAGAATAAACTTTTAAGAACTTGACAGTATGGAATTAGTGCCTCAAGAAAACCGAAACCTAAGTTTAGAAAGGGTCCCCACCCTCTCCAAAAAAGAAATAAGAAAGTAAACCTCTCATGTAGTCAAAAGATAAAACTTAATTCTTATAATATTTATAATGAGCTCCCTTTTTTTCTGAGATTCTAAACCACAGAAAGTTCTTCCTAATGTCTAATCTAAATCCAACCTGCTGTAATTTGAATATTGTTGTTATTTGGTTGTTTCAGTCGTGTCTGACTCTTTGTGATCCCATTTGAGATTTTCTTGGTACAGAGACTGGAATGGTTTGCTATTTCCTTCTCCAATTCATTTTACAGATGAGGAAACTAAGGCAAACAGGGTTAAGTGACTTGCCCAGACTCCCAGCAGGGTAAGTATCTAAGGCTGGATTTGAACCCAGGAAGATGAGTCAATTTAAATCCTTTTACTCAAACCCAGACCTCATGAGAAACTAATATTTATTGTCAATCCTAGACATTATCCATTCTATCTCCTACAGACCCATATTTGAGATGTCATTCTCCAAAAGTCTTTTCTAGACCATGTAATTGTAGAAGAAGAAGTGTGGTATAATGAACAGAGAGGGAGTTAAAGACAGGAAAATGGGGTTCAACTCACATTTCTGACACGTACTGATCTTGGACAAGTCACTTATTTTTTCCATGCTCCACACAATTCTTTAAAAAAAAAAACTTGCATTGGTAGAGGGAGTTTTCACACCTGGGAGTTACTTATGACAATAAAACCACAGACCCATTCCCTATCCTTATAAATACATTCACCTTTGTTGTTTGTGTCTGACCCTTCGTGATCCCATGGACCACAGAACACCAGGCCTTTCTATCCTCCACTATCTCCCAAAGTCTGTCCGAGGTCATATTCATTGCTTCCTTGACACCCTCTGTCCATCCTGTTTTCCTTTTGCCTTCAATCCTTTCCAACCTCAGGGTCTTTCTCATTATGTGGTTTAAGTATTTCAGCTTCACCTTCAGTATCTGACCTTCCAGTGAATATCCTTTGACCCAGTGATACCTCTATCAGATCTGTATCCCAAAGAGATAAAATAAAGGGGAAAGAACTTACATGTATAGAATTATTTATAGCAGCTCTTTTTGTGGTGACAAAGAATTGGAAATTGAGGAACACACATTAATTAAGCAATGGCTGAAAAAATTGTGGCATGTGGTTGTGATGGAATATTATTGTGCTATAAGAAATGATGAGCAGGATAGTTTCAGAAAAACCTGAGAAGGTCCAGGAATAGGAAGCATTCCAGTAAGACAGCAACAAGCCCCACCTCAGCAATCCAGTGGGACAATATGAACCCCAGTGCAGTGTAACAGGCAAACTCCAACACCAGGACCCCCTATTTGCCTCAGCATAACAAGGGGAATGGGTAGACTCTAGCTTCAAGAACTGCCACATGCTTCAGTGTAGCCCCAGGCAAACAAAGAAATACTCCACCAGGCTCAGAACATGTCAGATACCAGCACTAGGACCACAGCTCAATAAAGCTGCAGGATGCTTATGGCCTTCAGCAGTGCCAGCCATCCCCTAGCCCCTTCTCCCCATCCCTTCAGTACAGTGCCAAACACAAGGGTCTCCCGTGGGCCTCAGGGCAACATCAGTGCTGTACCAGGCAAACAGCCAGGGCCTGCAGCCCCTGGCATAAGAAGTTTGAGGCAGTGTTCCTTCTGCCCAGAAGGAACTCAAATTTCAAAGAAAGGGAAAAGGCCAAAATAGATGAGCAAAAACAACAAAAAAGAATCTTACCATAAAAAGTTATTGTGGTGACAGGGAAGAACAAGACATAAATTCAGAAGAGGACAACAACGTCAAAACACCTATAGGCAAAACTCCAAAGAAAAACGGGAGGTGGTCTTAAGTTCCAAAAGGACTCAAAGAGCTCAAAAATGAGCTTGAAAATCATATGAGAGGTCAAAGAAAAATGGGGAAAGAAAGGAGAGTGATGCAAGAAAATCATGAAAAAAAGAGTTAACAGTTTGGAAAAAGAAAACGACTTAGAAAGTAGAATTGGCCAAATGGAAAAAGAAACACAAAAATCCACTGAAGAAACTAACTCCTTAAAAAGTATAACTAGCTAAACTGAAAGGGAAATACAAAACTAACTGAGGAAAACAACTCCTTAAAAGTTGGGCAAGTAGAAGCTAATAACTATATGAGACATCAAGAATCGATCAAATAAATTGGAAAGAATGAAAAGATAGAAGAAATTGTAAAATGCCTCAAAGGAAAAATAACTGACCTGGAAAGTAAATACAAGAGAGACAATATCAGAATCACTGGACTACCTGAAAGTCCTAATCAAAAGGAGGACCTGGACAGCATCTTTCAAGAAATCATCAAGGAAAACTGCCCTGATATCTTGGAACCAGAGGACAAAATAGACATTGAAAGAATCCACTGATCACCTCAGGAAAGAGATCCCAAAACAGAAACTCCAAGGAACATTATAGTCAAATTGCAGAACTATCAGGTCAAGTTTAAAAATACTATGAGCAGCCAGGAGGAAACAATTCAAATATTAGTGAGCCCCAGTGAGGATTACACATGACTGAGCAGCTGCACATTAAAGGACTGAAGGTCATGAAACAGGATATTCCGGAAGGTAAAGGAGCTGGGACCACAACCAAGAGTCACCTACCCAGAGAAATGAAGCACAATACAGCAAGAAAAAAATGGCCACTCGATGAAATAGGAGGATTTCAGGCTTTCGCAAGAGAAGACCAGAATTAACCAAAAATTTGATCTCCAATATCAATATGTAGAAGAAGCATAAAAAAGTAAAAAGGGGAAAGAAACAATAAGAGAGTCAATGGAGCTGAACTGCTCATATCCTCATGTGGGATGATGGTACTTGTGACTCTTAAAATTGTACCTCTAGTATCTAGAAGGAATAGACAGAGGGTATGGTTATAAGGTGAATTTGAGGGAATGACATAAAAAATGAACTAAGGAATGAGAAAGAAGAGTGCACTGAGAGCAGAAGAAAGAAAGATGTAGAAGAGGGCAAATTATTTCCCATGAACTCATGTGAAAAACTTATTACAGTAGAGGGCAAGATGGGAGGGTGAGTGATGGGCATGGCTTGAGCCTTACTCTCATCAGTACTGGCTCCAAGAGGGAATAATATACACAATCAATTGAACATAGAAATCTATTTTACCCAACAGGGAAGAGGAGAGGAGATTAAATAAAGCGGATGGGGAAGTGGGGACTGACATAAGGGAAGGGGAGATTGGGGGAGGTGGTAGACAGAAGCACAACACTGGTGAGGAGGGAAAGGGTGAAATGAAGGAGAAGACTATCAGGAGGATAAATAGGATGGAGGAAAATGCACAGTTAGTGATCATAACCGCAAATGTGAATGGGATGAACTCTTCCTTAAGACAAAAGCAGATAGCAGAGTGGATCGAGAACCAAAATCCTACAATATGAGGTTTTCAAGAAACACATTTGAAGCAGAGAGACACATAGAGAGTAAAGGTAAAGGACTGGAGCCAAATCTATTATGCTTCAGCTGAAATTTTAAAAAAAAGCGTGTGTAGCAATCCTGTTCTCACACAAAGCAAAAGCAAAAACAGACCTAATTAAAAGAGATAAGGAAGAAACTACAAAGATACCATAGACAATGAAGTAATATCAATACTAAATATATATGCACTAAGTGCTATACCATCCAAATTCTTAAAGACATTAAATGAGTCCTAGGTTCCCAAACAAGTGATAGAGAACATTATGAAATGTAAAACAGATCATTTTGATTATATTAAATTAAAAATCTTTGTACTAACAAAACCAATGCAACCAAGATTAGAAAGAAAGCAGAAAGCTGGGAAAAAATCTTTATAGCAAGTGTCTGATAAAGTCCTCATTTCACAAATATATAGAGAACTAAATTTATAAGAATACAAGCAATTCCCTAATTGATAAATGATCAAAGGACATGAAAAGGCAGTTTTCTGAGGAAGAAATCAAAGCTATCTATAGCCATATGAAGAAGCACTCTAAAACACCATTGTTTCTAGAAATGCAAATTAAAACAACTCAGACACCACCCCATACCTATCAGATTGGCTAATATGACAAAAAAAGGAAAATGATAAATGCTGAAGAGGACATGGAAAAATTGGGACGCTAATGCATTGTTGATGGAGTTGTGAACTGATCCAACCATTCTGGCTAGCAATTTGGGAATGTGTCCAAAGGGCAATCAAATTGATTTAATTTAATTTAAAATTTAATTAAAAATGAAAATCCCTTTAGAAACCTGACTGACATCCAGCCCCGACCAACTAACTGGTTGAACCAGCAATACCACTACTATGTCTGTATCCCAAAGAAATCATAAGAAAGGAAAAAGGACGCAAGTATGCAAAAAATATTTATAGCAGCTCTTTTTGTGGTGACAGAATTGGAAATTGAGGGGATGTGTACAAACTGTGATATATGAATGCAATGCCATACCATTGTGCAATAAGAAATGATGAACAGGCAGATCTCAGAAAAACCTGGAAAGACATGTATGAACTGAAGCAAAGTGAAACGAACAGAACTAGAAAAGAAGTGTGCACAGTGTTAGCGATATTTTGTGATGATCGACAATGAATGGCAGCTCTTCTCAGCAACACAGGGACCCAAGACAGTACAAAGGACTGCAGAAGGAAAATGCTCTCCACATCCAGATAAAGAACTCATGGATTCTGAATGCAGGTGAAAGCATACTTTTTTCACAAACTTTATTCTTTTTTTTGTTTTTTTCTCTTTTAATTTGTTTCTTCTTTCACAACTGTGCCTAATATTAAAATTATAGCATGTGTATAACCTGTCAAATTACCATTTTAGGAAAACAGGAAGGAGCAGAGGGAAGGAGGAAAATTTGGAACTCCAAATCTTGTCAAAATGAATGCTAAAAATTGTCTTGACATGTAATTAGGGGAAAAAATAAAATGGTATTTTAAAAAAAAAGTCTTGGGACTTTAAAAAAAAAAAACCTGGGAAGGCTTACATGAACTGATACAAAGTAAGTGAGCAGAACCAGGAGAACATTGTCCAGCTACATTGTAACAAGGATCATCTGTGAATGACTTAGCTCTTCTCAGAAATTTAAAGATCTAAGACAGTTCGAAAGGACTCATAATGAAAAACGCTATCTACCTCCAGAGGAAGAACTGATAAGAGTTTAACTGCAGCTCTAAGTGCACTTTTTAAAGCTTTTTTCCTTTTTCTGGGGGTTTTATCTCTTTTCTTTTACAACATGGCTCATATGGAAATGTTTTGCATGATGGCAAATGTGTAATCTATATCAAATTGATCACCTTCTCAAGAAGGGAGAAGAGGAGGAAGGAATGGAAAGAATTTGGAACTCAAAATTTTAAAAAATAAGAGCTAAAAATTGCTTTTTACCTATAATTTTGGGGGAAAATGTTTTAATTAAATAAAGGCATATTCATTAGGTTTGAGTGGAACAATGGATCACTCTGGGCCTGGAGACAGGAAGACCTGAGTTCATATATGGCCTCAAACATTTACTAGCTGTGTGGCCCTGGACAAGTCTTTTAATCTCTGCCTCAGTTTCCTCATCTGTAATGTTGGGATACTACTAGCACCCAGCTCCCAGGGTTGTTGTGAGGATCAAATGAAAAAAATATTTTTAAAGTACACACAGTGCTTAATAAATGCTTATTCTCTCCCTAGTATGCACTGGGGCTGGATTTGTAAGAGTTAAGAGACTGGGTTACCTTTGTAGCCTCTTTGGATCATTTCTTATTATTAAAAAATAAAGGTAATAATTACAGGGCACACCAAAATGCTGACTTGCATATACATATGCTTTTAATGTATCAACAACTCAGTGGTAAGGAACTGGAGCAATCCAAAGCAAAGAAACCCCTGTGGAGGCCTAGGGTCCTCCAGCTCCAGCCCTTCAAACCAGTGACTCTCCATGTCTCCCTCATACTCCAAACAAACAGCTGTAGTTGATGCGTTTATTCCCATGTGCGATCAGCAATGGATCTTTTTAACTTGTAGCCAAGGAAAACATGCAAATGGCTAACCGTAATAGTAATTTGATGAGTACAAGCAAGGACTTACACAGCATTCAAAGTTTACAGCCTATTGGATAAACCCAAAACAATTAGTGAGAGGCCAACTCCTTACGGCAGCTGTAAAGGTTCATCAAGCAGACTTTGCTGACTTTTACGTGCGTAAAATCTTACCATAAATGTTGCATTACTAATTTTTGCTTCACGCGGTTTTGCTCTGAATAATCCAGGGGAGACTAATTTAATCCTTGGTCAGACCCACCTCCATCCTCCACCTTGTTATTCGCAGCTAAATCCAAAGGAAGCCAAAATATGGCTTGAGGTTTGGTAAAGCCTGAGAATTAGGCAATTTCTTGGAATTTCAGGGGCCACTACAAAAGGAAACTTTGGGGGAATGGAGAAGGTGCCAGGTGGAGATTCCCAGAAGTCCTTGGACTGTCTCAACCGAGTCCATTCTCCTGCTGTTCCTGCCTGAATCACCATTTCTTTGCCTTAAATCTGTTCTCAGCTTGAGGCTCAGTGGTTCTCACACTCTCCAGGCTGACAGACAAGACATATTCTTAAAACTGAAATGACTGTGGATTGTTTAGCTGATGCACTAATTACAAACCAGAAATGCTAAGTGGGGGAGCTGACATCAGCTATCTTATTTGGCCAGAAGTTGAGTCTTGCAGCCATAAAGATGAGAACAGGTAGATAAATCACTTTAATTTAAAAATGAAAATCTTTTTAGAAACCTGGCTGCCATCCAGCCCTGACCAAAGGGACTGATTAGCCATTGCTATATGCTGGTTTAGGGAGATTGGGAGATTCCAGTAAAATTCCTGAATGAAAAGTTTACAGGCAAATTATTGATATTCACAACAGTCTTGCTTTGAGAGAGAAAATATTCCTTCAAAGCCATGGAGGCAAGGTAAGCTCTGGCCCAGGAAGCGCCTGAGTAGTCATGTGGTTTCCCCTCCCCCCACCCTAATCTTTCCATATCAGGAAAATGAATCCCAGAGATGCAAGGGTCTTATCAAGGTCACACAGGTAATAAGGAAAAAGCCAAGATTGGAATTTCGATCTTCAGAGTCCAAGTTCAGTTCCCTTATTCCCGCCCTAGCAAGATTCAGGATGAGGGAAAATAAGGCAATAAAGCAAGGCTCAAGAAATAGCCAAAAGCAAGAAAAAGAGCTATTAACTTCTTCTCTAAAGGATGTAACGTTTTGTCGAAAACACCTACCTGCTGCTTTTAAAGTCAGCCTGCTCAACATCATTTAAAAGAAAAAAAAGAGTACGTTGTTAAATTTCACTTTTTGTTAACTAGCTCCTTCACCTACTGTTAATGCTCTCCTTTAAAAATATTCTTTTATTGTTGACTTAATGAGCATCAACAAATATACGTATTTTAAGCAAGAGGATTGTCTAAGAAATTGTGAACTTAAATGACATACCCCACTTTTAAAAGAAATGCATGCACATTAAATTTAACAAGGTAATAAAATTAGCTTTTATGTCCCCTTCTATATCTTTTTTCCTTCTGTTCATTTTAAAAGAAATGTTTTAGTAATACCTCTTCCCTCTAAATATAAAGTGTCCCAAAAGTCATAACACAGTTTCAAGCTGTTAAATTCTTATTAAATATTTATTATTAAATTATTTATTTTCTTTATAAATTATTTGTTTCATTTACTAATAAAAGTATATTTGATATCAGTTAATTTAAACCTCGACTTAATTTTTATTTAAGGTATTAAAGCTTAAAACTGCACTAAGAATTTTGGGACACTCCATACATCGCTACGTAACCATCCCATTTGATTCACCACATCACTATCTATCAATATCATTGGTCATACATCTATCAACGTCTGGTCATGCTAATGGTTCATAATACCCCAAATAATACCATAATACCCCAAACAAACCAAGACATTTACATGACCCCACATTCCAACACCTGTAGGCAAGTTCACATGCTCACAGGCATGGAAGCGTGCATGCGCATGCACACACACACGCACATGTGCACACACACACACACACACCTCTTGCTTGTCTAATAGGCAGAACAAGTAGAAAGGCAAGGAAGAAGAGACTCTTTCTATCCCCTGTCCTCCTGCTGTTTTCTGCCCCCACCTCTCATATATCCAGGTACCTTCTCTCACTATCCTTGTTCTCCACTCCATCCACTTTATTCCTTTGAAACTAAAAATTAAAGAGTCAGCCATACATCCTATGTCCATAGTCATGGACTAAGGCATTAATATAGCATTTTATATAGTAATTTCAGATTTTATAAAGTTCTTAATATAAATAATCTCATCAACCATATTTTTTTCAGAAATTTACTTTAATAAGTGTTATTATAAGAAAAGAAATATGCATTTGTGTCTACTCTTCTAGGATGCTTTTCAGTCCTCTCAAAACCAAGAGGCCTAGGACAAAACTTCATCTTCCCTCAAATTGCCTCTATTTCCTTCCTTCCCTATTTTTATCATCCATCCTTCTAGTCCC
Organism: Notamacropus eugenii; assembly: GCF_028372415.1. Classification (NCBI taxonomy): domain Eukaryota; kingdom Metazoa; phylum Chordata; class Mammalia; order Diprotodontia; family Macropodidae; genus Notamacropus; species Notamacropus eugenii. Next base: position 475,484,883 of record NC_092875.1, read on the forward strand.
AAAGACCCAAAGATCTTTGGCTCCTTCCTCACCTACCCTCCACCCTCTGGTAAATGTTTAACAACTGGAGGAAAGCATCTACAGACATGCATTTAAGTTTAATCTTCATTGTTAACATTTTCTCCATCACTTTCTTAGTTCTAGACAATCAACAAAACAATAAACCAAGCCCTAATTTGTATGATTTACTGATTTTTCAAGACATAAATGCTCACACTGAAAATCAAATAACCAGTTCTTGTGAACTTCCAAACACACTAGTGACTAAACGTCAAGAGACCTGAGTTCTGAGGTGTGTCACTTTGGGGTGCCAGTTCCATCATCTCTGTGAAAGGAGGGGATTGGATAAAATAATCTCTGAGAGCTCTTTCAGTTCCATCATATCTTTGTGGTTCAAGGCTTCATCAGCTCTTTCTCAGATTATTTCAATAACCACTTAACAAAGTGCTTGCTGAATGAATGAATGAATGGATGAAAGGTATGTGTAAAGGAACTGTGATGAAATGGGTCCTAAATTGCCTCTAGTCAGAAATCTAAAGCTCCAGCACTATTCTGAATCAGGGCTTTCAAACCAAAATGGAACTACTATGGACAGGGTAGTCAATAAAACTCTGCAAAGTGAGGCATTAGGACTGTGGCTATCTTGGAAAGGAAGCATTTCCTCCCCTCTATCCTTCCTCCCCAAGCTTGCCTTTCTTTTCACCTCAGATCTCACTACTCTGCAAAGACCTATATGCCTTATGCCCTACTTTCATTGGCATCAAATGTGGGCTCCTTTGAGCCTGGACTGTGAGTTAACTGTTTCCAAGCTCCTTGTGCATGACTAAATTCAAGTTTACAACTTTTGTAACATCATAACTAGCAGCTATGATCTCATCTGATCGCAGCATTACACGTAGACACTTCGCATTCTCCTGAGTGATCGATAGTTGTGAGGCTCCATGTGTGCACAGATCTCCTTCACTTGGACTTCAGTCCAGACTCACATATTAAAATGCAGATTTGTGCTGCTGCTCATTTCCCTTTGCTTTGATCTCTTCTGAGCCCTTGTAGGTTGTACTGTTAGGACCATGGAGGTTATCACCAATAAAAATCAGTCTTTGCTCCAAACCTTTCCAGCACTCTCCATGAATTTGAGAAACAAACTGTTGGGAAGGGTTAGCTAATACAAGACAGATCACTTGCAAGGGTGTGAGTCTTTTTCCTCCTTCCCTAATTTATGAAATTGCAATCAATCTTTTCCCAAATGAGGATGTTTTCTTCACTACGCATTGATAACATCCTTGCAAATTGCATTCTTTCAAAAAGACCGGTAAACAATTATGTTTTTCTTAACTGTGATTTTATAATAGAGAGGTTTTGTATTCTTTATTTTCTTTTGTGGGGGGAGGAAATAAGAAGAAAAAAAGAAAAAATATGAAAAAATAGCAGTTTTTTTTATATAAAGCAAAAGCTTCATCAATCTACTGGGTCTTATTTCTTTCTCTCTCTCTCTCAATATACATATATATACACATATTTCCCTCTCTCTCTTTCTCTCTCTCTCCATATTTCAGTTGTCTGCTATCCCCTTAACTGGATTATATCTTATTCCTCCCTGGAAATAAGGCTCAAAAATCAGCTGATTTCTGTATGCTACCATTATAAATGTGGCACATGAAGCTCTGCAGGACCCCAAGTAATTAATATGTAATTTAGGTAAATGTCCTGAAACTAGTCATTTACTTCAGAAAGATAACAGCTATCTACTAGGAAAATTTCCCAGAACTTCATTTGAATATTTGACTATCATTTTTTCAGGATCAATTAGCAGCACCAGTGGTGAGTTGTCCCCATTGTCTCAATAGCCAGTCTCTATTTAGGCCTTTTGATCTGAGATTTCTGATAGAATGACTGAGCTACCAGTTAAAGTTGATAACCACAATCCCTTACATTTATATGCTGCTTCTCAGCTTACAAAATAAATACATTATTTCACTTAGCGCTTGTAATGAACCTCTAAAAGTAGACAGAATGGATTTATTATACTCATCTTGCAAATGAGGAAACTGTCTCACAAAATTTAGGTGGTTTGCCAAAGTCACATCATTAAGACTTGAACTCAAGACTTTTGACTACAAATTCAATATCCTTTCAATCACCCCATATTGCTTCTCCCAAGTAAAAAGAAATAATTTTCCTTTGATCTTCCATTAAGAAATCATGAAGATTCCATTAAGAAATCATGCATCCAAAGCTCAAAAAAATATAATTTAAAGGGACACTTAGTTATCTGATCAGCTCACATTCAGATAGCAAAATGACCAGCACAAAGATAATAGCATTTTATTGAACCAACATCCTATAGAGAAGATGCAGATATAAAAAATCTCCTCAAAGAACTCAGGATGACATTTCAAATTAAATCAATGTGCATTTTCAATAACTTCAGTGTAAAGATGAAAGAAAGATGACAAAAAAATTGAAAATATGATTCACTTTTGTAAGTGGAAGTCAAAAGCTTATAGACTATACAGAAAAGTCTCACACTTATGGTTAGCTTAAGAAAAAACTTCTTAGTTTAAGATTTGTGAATAATTCCAAGAAAATATTTGGTAGGTATTAGAGATGATAGTTCCAAAAGAACTTCAAAAATAATGAATAAAGTTTATCTTAATAAACAGGTGACAATTAGTAATTAAATGTGGATGTCATTTCTTAGTCAGTTGTATATAGACAGTAAGGTCATCGACCTATTAGAGCAAAACACAAAATAAATTTGATGTCAAAAGAAAGACTGAAAATGTGAAGATACAGCATGTAATTAACACAGTTTCAACTTGACAACCAATACTGAAAGAATAGGAAATGGATAAAAGAATGAACATTGAGGTGAACTACTTTTTTTCCCATGAAAGTTTAATCAATGCAAAACATTGCCAAAACAGCAATTGCCAAAGCAAAGCCCCAAAACGCTAGAAAATGCCTTCGTTAGAAAACACTTGATCTTTGCCAAGTTGCTAGCCAAGGGGCAAATCATTTGCAAAACCTTACAGAAAAGGATATGAGATGATTATGAGCTGTATTGCTTCATTAAACAAGAAGTAGAGGAGGGGAAGATGAGTTTACAGTAAGCTTTTCAGTTAAGTCATATCAGTTCAAAAGTATTTTAAGGATGAAGCTGAAAGGAAGGTTAAAAATGCACACATGAGAATGGTCAACATTTCTAATAGTAAATTGACTAACAAAGAAAGGAAGATCATCTTGGAGGTGAAACAGCTGTGAGATCCTTGCTGTATTGATTCTCAAGGTATCTAAAAGAAAAGAAAATACCAGATTGTTGAAGAAAATTATGGACTTTATTAATACCAAAAAGGTATCAATTCAATTCAATAGATTTTTATTAGGTATCTACTATGTACCAAGCACTGTAATGAGCTCTAAGGATATAAGAAGAAAAAGAAAGACATTTGAAGGAGGTGGAGCCAAGATGGCAGAGTAAAAGCAGAGACTTGCTAGAGCTCTCCTCCTCCCCAGCCAAATACCTGTAAAAAAATTTAAACAAATTCTGGAGATGCAGAGCCTATAGAATGAGCTAGTGAAGTAAATCTCCAGTCCAAGACAGCCTGGACAGTCAACAGGAAGTGTCTATCATGCCATTCTGGGAGCAGAGCGCAGCTGACACAAATGGGACCTGAGCAGGCCTTGGGCAGAACTGAATCACTGACACCTGCAGCAGTTTCCAAACTTCATGATCCCAAAACACCAAGGACAAATTGGAAGATCAGTGGAAAAAACCTATCAGACCTATGTGAGAGAGTAGAGTGCTCCAGCCCCAACCCTAGGGCAGCAGAGGGAGTAGAAGACCCCATGGCAGCTGCATCAGGGGAAGAAGCAGAGGCTGTTTATGGAGCTCTAAGCCCACAGATTGTGGGGTGAATCAAATGGCTGACAGTACACCTCCCCACCTCCACTGGAAACAGAGAACTACCTTGACAAAGAGTTCAAAAGTCAAGTAAATGACTGGGGAAATGCGTCAAAATGAGAGAAAAAAATCAGACTACAGAATCTTACTTTAGTGACAAGGAAGATCAAAACATACCACCAGAAGGAGACAATAACATCAAAACTCCTACATCCAAAGCCTCCAAGAAAAATATGAGTCAGTCTCAGGTCATGGAAGAGCTCAAAAAGGATTCTGAAAGTCAAGTAAGAGTGGAGGAAAAATTGGGAAGAGAAATAAGAGTGATGCAAGAAAGTCATGAAAAACAAGTCAGCAGCTTGCTAAAGGAGACCCACAAAATGCTGAAGAAAATAACACCTTTAAAAATAGCCTAACCCAAATGGTAAAAGAGATCCAAAAAGTCAATGAGGAGGAGAATGCCTTAAAAAAGCAGAACTGGCCAAATGAAAAAGGAGGTCCAAAAGCTCAATGAAGAAAATAATTCTTTAAAAATTAGAATGGGGAAGACAGAAGCTAATAACTTTATGAGAAAACAAAAAATTATAAAATAAAACCAAAAGAATGGAAAAATAGCAGACAATGTGAAATATCTCATTGAAAAAACAACTGACTTGGAAAACAGATCCAGGAGTGACAATTTTAAAACTGTGGGACTACCTGAAAGTCATGATCAAAAAAAGAACCTAGTCATCAACTTTCAAGAAATTATCAAGGAAAACTGCCCTGATGTTCTAGAACCAGAGGCTAAAGTAGAAAGGAAAGAATCCACAGATTACCTCCTGAAAGAGATCCCTAAAGGAAAACTCCTAGGAATATTGTAGCCAAATTCCAGAGTTCTCAGGTTAAGGAGAAAATATTACAAGCAGCCAGAAAGAAATAATTTTAGTATTGTGGAAACACAATCAGAATGACACAAGATCTGGCAGCTTCTACATTAAGGGATCAAAGGACTTGGAATATGATATTCCAGAGGTCAAAGGAGCTAGGATTAAAACCAAGAATCACCTACCCAGCAAAACTGGGTATAATCCTTGAGAGGGAAAAATGGTCATTCCGTGAAATAGAGGACTTCCTTTTCTGTTTGGCCATTTTAAGCATTCTTGATGAAAAGACCAGAGCTGAATAGAACATCTGACTTTTAAACACAAGAATCAAGAGAAGCATGAAAAGGTAAACAGGAAAGAGAAATCATAAGGGACCTATTAAAGTTGAACTGTTTACATTCATACATGAAAAGACTGCAAATGGGAAAGAGATTCCCTACAATGGTAAGGTCCTCCAGATGCTGGCATTAGCAGACCCATTGTGCTGACTGTGTCAAGTATTGGAACACTGAAAAGCCTCCTTAATAAGAGCCAAAATTACTTAAAAGATTTCAGTTTAATTTTGCACACAATAAAAACCATGTGGATGAAAAATACCCATAGTCTATCAGTACATATGTTTTGGATAGACACTGTAGATGGGACCAGAATTAATGAGGAAACTGCAGTTAGGATATTGTTCAGTGTTTTCCATGAACCCCAAACAAAAATGCGTGTTTTAAACACCCATGTTCTCTCACTGATGCTCTATAGCTGAAAATTGTGGATTAGTGCAATTTTCATGGGGGGAAAATTGAATGCTACCCAAAGGTTAATGAAGAGATTTCCATTGAGGATAAATAGGTTACAAAATGGTATTATTTATGAATTGCCCACCAAAAAAAGCAACGTAAATATAATCATCAGAGATTTGTGACCAGAAAAGTATATGAACCAGTCATGTAGTAAAAGTAAGAGAAGACAGATGGACAGCTCACAGGCTCCATTTATACCCATGTAGTGTTGAGAAGAGAAGAAAATGGGTATTTGCCAGGTATTGTGTTAAGCATGTTATAAATATTATCTTATTTGTTCCTCACAACAACCCTGTGAGGTAGGTACTATTATTATTCCCCTTCCCTTTCACAGTTGAGGAAACTGAGGCAGACAGAGATTGAGTGACTTGCCCAAGGTCACATGGATAGTGTCTGAGGCTGGATTTTAAGTCAGGTCTTTCGGACTCCAGGAAATTCACTGCTTTACCTGCCTCTTAAGTTACTTAAAAAAGAGTTCCTAATACATTAATTTTTCAGGGTCTCAGTCTTCTCATCTGTAAAATTGGTGGGCTTGACTAGATAGCCTCCAAGGTCCTTTCCAGCTCTAAATATAGAAATCTGTAGTCCTAAAATGAGATTTTAATATTGCTGACATAATGGGATATTCCCTCAGCAAAGAATTCAACGTATAGTAGACTAAAGAGAATGCAGTTTTAGTTAGCTGTTGTCTAACGTTTTTAAATTATTTTAATGCTTGGCACAGTGACATCTCTAAGGACGGAGGTGATCTATAGTACTTTGGAACTTGGATGCATTTCTTTTTTATACATATATTTCTGTGTTGGAAGAAAAATACATTCCTTTGTTTTTTTTAGGTAAAAATGGGTTGTTTAAATTACTAGTCTAGAATACTTGATGAAATTGATTTTAAAAGATAATTCCTTATTGTTTTATATAACCATAATTTCTGTTCTTTAACATTTAGAGGTCCTGAAATGGAGTATTGGTCTATAGTTTGCAGTCAAAATTGATCAATCAAAAATATTGATTAAGCAGCTACTGCAGAATACTGTGTGTGCAGAAGACTGCCAGACCACCGATCTCAGGAAATTTACAGGCTAAGATGGAGAAAAGACCATCTAAAGTAAACAAGATTACATGATGAGTGCATTAGAGAATTACCCAACGAAGTTCTATATGAAGCTTGAAGGGAGAGACTGAAGCAAGGCAATCAGGAAATGCTTCCTGAGTGAGGTAGACTTTAAAGTACTGAAAGGAATTCACAAAGAGAAGATGGAGGTCAGAGCGTATGAGAAATACTTGACTTGCCTTCTATTTCATTTCTCAAGAGCTAAAGGACCAGTTGCTTTGAATGTAATTATGACCAACAAAAAAGAGTTGTTTGGTCTTGTAGAAGTGACAAAACCCTATCATTTTAAGGATTTTAACAGCAAAGAAGGAAGGGAAAGGCAAACATACAATATATCTTTAGGATTCTGTGGCCCAAACTAAAGAAGTGGAGATGAATCTGAAAAACGAAATTCTAATAATACAGTAGAGAGGGCCATCATCTTATGGGACTATAGGAAAATTTCTTAACACCGTGTACGTGTGTGTGTGTGTGTGTGTGTGTGTGTGTGTGTGTATGTAATGTGTGTATCGGTATAAATGTATCCACACATACATAAATACATACGTATCGAACAAAGAAAATCATTATAAAGAGAAGACAAAATTATTCAGTTCCTATTTTGTTTCCATCTTCCCCACCAAGGAGAGAAAAATCTGTGACTACTGTGAGAGTCCTCAGCGGGCTGTGGCTGTGCCTCCTTACCCCAAAACACTAGTGTGAGTTTCAGCTACCTTAGGAGAAGCATAGTGCCCAGAAAAGGACTGGTAATAGTCCGATTGTCCTCTGTTGCCCTCTGACCTTGTCAGTCCATATATGGAACATCGTGGCTCAGTTTTGAGGACCACATTTTAGAGAAAGCATTAACAAGTTGGAAAAAATCCCAAGGAGGACAAGCAGAATGAAGAACATGAAAACCATATCACATAGGAATAACTGGACAAACCAGGAATGCTTAATTTATAGAAGAAAAGACTTAAGAGGACTCGATGACTGCCTTCCAGCTCATGAAGGCTCCCCTATAGAAGTGAAACATGTCTTACTCTGGGTAGCTCCAGAAGACAGAACCAAGATCTCTGGATGGAAATCCCAGGGAGGTGTATTTCAAATTCACTTTCAGAAAGACTTCTTGCTGACTGGAGTTGTGGAAGAATGCCTCATATCAAACTTCTTCATGGAATGGGGAATCCCCCCGTACTGAAGATAGTAGAGGCTGAATAACCATTTGTCAGGTTCTGTCCCTAACTCTCTTCTCTCATCTCTATACTCATTCCTCTTGGAAATCACCTCTGCTCCAATCTACCTTTACAATCTTGTATCATTCATACTATTTCTCATCACTTACTCCACATTTCAGTCAAACTGAGTCCATCCCACTTCACCCCCATTCCCTTCTTGCCTTCTGCTATCCTTTGCATCTTTGCTCAAACAAGTCCACAAACCTAAAATGAACTCTACACCCACTACCTCCGACTGAAGTCATTTCTTGCATCAAAACCCAATTCAGGTACCTTCTCCCTGAAGTTTTCCCTGACACCTTACTACCTTACTTAAAAATGACTTCTCCCTTCATAGGTTTCTCAGAGTACTTTTCCTAGGTTTTTGCTTTGTATTTATAATTTCCTCCCTTACCTCATAGTAAATTTGGAATACATCTTTTCTTCCCTGTTTGATTGTGAGTTCTTTGAGATCAGAAACTGATCTGTACCTATCTTTTTATCTTCATACAGTAGGCCTCTCATACAGTAGACATTTAATGGTTGCTGAAGAAGGGGATAAGTACCTGATATCCTAAGTATAAAAGGAACCAAAAAAATCTATAAGACTAAAAACAATTCTCCCATGGATAAGTAGTTAAAAGATAGGAGCAAATAGTTCTGAAAAGAAAAATTTGTAAAATATTTATAATCATATAAAAGATTGTTCCAGATCACTAATAATAAGACAAATGTAAATAAAAACATTTCTGAGATTTAATTTTCGACTCAGTTAACTGGAAAAGGTGGAGAAATGGAAATAGTAATTGTTAGAAGTGTAGAGAAAAGATAGGCATACTAATACATTGTTGGTGGAGCTGCGAGTTGGTCCAACCATTCTGGAAAGCAATTTGGAATTATGCTAAGGAAGTGTCTAAAATATTCAGATTCTTTGACATAGAGATTCCACTCTTAAACAAAGACCCCAAAGAAAGCAAGGCTGAAAGAAAATTTCCATAAACTTAAAAATACCAATAGAGCATTATTTCGTGCCAACAAAGAACTGGAAATAAGATAGATAGTTATTGTTTGGGGAATGGCAAAACAAATTGTGATATGTAAATAGGGGGTCAAGTTTAGTTTGGCTGAAATATAGATTGTTCTAAGGTTTTTAAACTTAAGACTTCACAAAGATGTTTGAGACATCCTGTACAGTGTAACTGAAGAAAAATAGTATGAATGATACATGATTGTAAAGGTGAGAGTGGATGTAATTGTCAAGGGGGGAGAATGTAGAGATGTACATGTCAGGGGAAATGGTAAAGCCTGCTGGTCCTCCATAAGGAATACAGTTGTTGATTCATTCTAAGTCAGGTAGCTCAGATGGACAGCTCTGGTCAGGAGAGTATATGAAAGGAGAAGATGCCTCTAATGGTAGGGGATCTCTCTCCTGCCAATCCCTCAAGTGACTCTTAGACTAAGCCCAGATTTCCACTCCTTCTTAGTCATAAATTCTAAAACAGAGTGGTCACTTCCCCCAAAGTTCCCATCATTTGTGCTTCAACAATCAGCTCTTCCTTGATAGTCAAAATCAGGTCCAAAATAGTCATTTTCTTCCCTTTTCCGCCTTCTGAAGAATGAAATTCTTGTTAGGGCAAGCCAAGAATATATCTGCTCTTCTCTTTTGGTAGAAAGATCAAACCAACAGATATCTGGATAATTGAAATCCTATATTTCAACTATACCATGACTCCATGGCAAGCTTGTGATGTTTCTCAAACTTCCCATGTTCTCCTTTCTTTCATACTATATTCTCATGTAAGTCTTGCTTCTATTTCTCCTATTGAACTCCACTCAAATGCTCTCCACCAAACTTTTTCCACTCTCTCTCTTCATCCCCTAGCAATCTACCTTCTGCCCCCACAACTCTATTGAATTTGCCTTCTAAAAAGTCAACAATGGCCTCTTAGTTGCCAAATATATATATTTTTTTATTTTTCTGTTGTCGTCTCTTTGACCTCTCGGAAGCATGTGAAGCTGTTGATCAACCCCTTCCCACTAAATATTTTCATCTCCCTTACCGACCATTCATTCTTTATCTTGTTCATTGGTTTCTAGTACCATTCTTGACCTCTTAAAGTTGCTTTTTCCCCAAAATCTGTCCTTGGCCATCTTGTCTCCTTTTTATACATTTTCTCCCTTAGCAGTTTCACTTATTCTTGTAGCTTCAACTATATAGATGACTCTCAAACAATGGCTTCGTTCCTGTCTTCCGAGTTCCAGACTCATGTCTTCAAATACCTGCCAGACATGCCTCAGGAACTTTAAATCAGAATGTGCAGAATTAAAGTTATTATGTTACTCCCTAAACTTGTTCCTCCTCCAGACTTTACAATTCTAAATCTATCTGAAAGGTACAACCATTCACCCTCACTTCCATGCTCAAAGTTTTAATGTTATCTTTGAAAGGTCCCTTTTTATCTCTTTTCATAGTCACTTAATTAACAAGTCCAGTGGATTCTAACTCTTCCTTTTTTTCCCTCCACCATCACCACATCTTTGTTGCCTCTAGCCTGTACCTGATAATAGCCTCCTAACCAGACTTCCTGCCTTCATTTTTTTCTCACTCCTTTACACAAATGACAAGTTAGAGTTCCTTATGAATGTATTCAGTCATGTCACTCTTATATTCAAAGATCACTGGATCCTCCTAGATCAAATTCAAATTATTTTGCCCAGCTTTGAAGTCCTTCCACAGTCTGGACTACCAAAACTACAGGCTTTCATTGCTCCTCCAGGTATGTTACACACCAGCCAAATTATTCCCTGACCATATATTTTGCCTTTCCACATCTGTGCCTTTGTTTATGGTGTTCCTTATGCTTGGATGTACTCCCTTTAAATTTTGAAGTTCCTACTGATTTTTAAAGTCCAATTTAAATGCCACTTGCTCCATGGAAATTTTCTTGATTCCCTCATCTATGAAGAATCTCCAGCTTGACAAAACAAATTATTTCTCATCTTACGATCAACTTGTGTGTGTGCGTTTTTCAATAATCTAAGTATATGTGTTTAGATCTTTCCCCTTTCCAAACAGCAAACTCCACGAAGGTAGGAATCACATCTCCAAATTTTGTACCTTCTCTCAGCCACTAATATAGAGCTTTGTACACAGTAAGAGCTTAATCAATGTTTGCTGAACATGGATGTAATAGATTACTGCTCCATGAAAAATGACACATATGAAAAATTCAAATAACTTTGGGAAGATTTCTATAGACTGATGAAAAGTGAAGTAAAAAGAAAACAACATACAGAATAACTATTATAATGTAAATGGGAAAAGCAATGATCAACTGAAACTGAGCGCTCATGTGACTATAATGACTGGCCTTGGCCAAGAAAGTGCAGCTCCATTCCTTGCCTCGGGAGGGGCCTATGGGTCTGGAGAGCTGCACGCACCATCATACTCAATTGATATGGTTTTTAATTTTGCTGATTTTTTTTCTTATTTTATATTCCTAATTACAAAGAATGGTTCCCTGAACAGGGAAGGGGAAGGGGTGTATTTTTAAATAAGAATGATTTAAAAAAAAAAAAGAGATCGACACTTCAAAAAAAAAAAAATGTTGAATAGAATGACCTGGGACATGCATAAACAAGATATATTGAACTATGGAGAAGTTACAAGTTGAAAATTTATAGAATTTTACCAACATAACTTATCAGTTGTAAGTTCTAAAACTTATCAGTTTTATCAAGAAAACCTTCTGAGTGGGCTCCACACAACGGTTCTGGATGTATTGTGGTTAAGTCCTAGCTACTGTGGTAAAGGCGCTAAGACATTATCAGACACAAGAGTGGTTTCTGTGCAAATTTTCATGTGGGTGTATCCCTTCAACATAGAAAAATGGGAGGGACGGAAGTCTGAAAGGACACTGTAGAAAGAATATGGTTCAATTTGAATGGTAAAGCCTTAGATTTGGGGGCTTTATTTATCTTATTTGCAGAACACAGAAAGAGGAGGAGCCAACTAGTCATCATCCAGTGGGAGAGCTGGCAGCCCTAGATACAATGAAAAAAGATTGGCAAGTGTTCTCTGTGGGGTCTAGATGATCAGGTACTTCTCTTTGAGATCCAAAAGACCAAAAATCAGCCTGTAGATTGAGTAGAGAAGGCAGCCACTTCAGTAATGTGTTTTGAGGGATGTAAGGTGAGGCTTCCTGGACTTGTTACCATGCCTGAAAATTCAATATCAGAGAGGTTTTTTCTTTAATTTTGAAGGGAAATTCTTGCTCTTCACAGTTAGGTTACAGTTAGGTTCTATTGATAAGATTAAAGGGTCTTTGCAAAAGAATTAGGGGGATTGGTGAATGATGAAATAAGTAATCTCTTTTAGTTGCTGTGTTTAAGGAAAGATCCCAAAGGGAATGCATAACTGGAAGAATCCAAAGGAGCAGATTGGAGAAGACAGGAAAACTATGCTGGGATAGGGACTGATGCTTCCAAAGTGGGTCTGGAAATGCCCTAAGAGAGAAAACCAGAGACGTCTATCACTGGAGAGACTGAGGACTATGGTCTCCACATTATGAAAGGGGGAAGTAATGAACCATGAATGAAGAAGACTTCTTAAACTTTTTTCCACTCATCACCCCTTGAGCCCTTCTTATGCTTTAGGTCATGACCCCACATGGGGTCGCACAGTTTAAGAAGCACTGGATGAATTAAGTACTGGACTTGGAATCAAGAACCCCTAAGTTCAAATCCCACCTCAGATACTTGTTAGATCAGTGTTCATGGACAAGTCACTTAAATTCTCTATACCTCAGCTTTCCCATCTGAAAAATGAGTGTGCCACTAAGGTAGTGCAGTGGATACAGTGCTGGGCCTGGAGTTAGGAATTCAAATCCGGCCTCAGACACTTACTAGCTGTGTGACCCTGGGCAAGTCACTTAAGCCTGTTTGCCTCAGTCTCCTCATCTGTAAAATGAATTGGAGAAGGAAATGGCAAACCACTCCCTTGACTTTGCCAAGAAAACCCCAAATGGGGTCACGAAGAATCAGACGTGACTAAACAACAACAATAAAAATAGGTTTATAGTTCCGTATTCTTGCATGGCTTCTCTTAGGACTTGTTCACAATCACAACAATTTCATGCTAGGATTTCTGGATCTATGCTGTAACACAGTTCAGGAAACTCAGGGTTCAGAGCAGCTATCCCAGCTCAGGGATCCTAGTAACTTGGCCATCAGAGCAGCTCAAGGGCTTTTTAAAGGAGGGCATAAATGCTATTCAAGAGGGCATGCTTGGTTTCTTGGCCCTGATGTCACAGGCACAGGGACAACAGTCAACTAGGAAGCTGGAATTTTCTAACCTGAAATAGAAAATTCTAGATATAAGAGATCCCAGAAAAGGAGCAGAAGTGCAATGGACAAAAGCAAAAAAAAAAAAAAAGAAAAAAATCTGTTTTTTCCTCAGGCAACATACCTTCTAAAATTTAAATGCCTCTAGGAAGGGCAGCATTCTAACCCATTTGTAATTAATTCTTTAGGGAAGCACAGGAAAGACTTCTAGGGGCCAGACTGGGCTAGAAGTTTACTATTTCCTCATATTCAGTCTCACATAAGCCAACATCATGGGCCTTCTATCTCCCATAGGACCTAGTGTGTCACCTGAGGAAAGGCTGCTGGTGTCTAGGCAACCCATCTTCTATCCCCTAAATCAATTACTTTCAGCCCAAAGCAGCTCCTCCTGCCAGCCCAATATCCCCAGTGGAAAGCTTCTAGTGTAAAGAAGAACAACCATCCCTTCATCTTCAGGTCTCTCTTTCCCTGTCTGGGAGACAGGGAAAGTGCCCTCCACTCGATGATGAACATTCCCGTAACTGGTCATACCCTTCACATCTCAGTGACTCAAAACTCCGGTGGATAATTATCCAATCCTTATTCTTCACCCCTTACCACCCAATTCCTTGTCCCCATCCCCCTCAGACCTCCCACCCCAAAATCTCAACCTAACACCACACAGTCCTCCCCTGTACCCTCTGGAATGCCTGTTCCATAGACAACAAACTTCATTTCATCTTAAGTCTTTTCCTCTCCCACTGCTTCCATCCACTAGCTCTTACTGGAACCTACTTTCCCTTGACGACATAACCTTCCTGGACACCCTTTCCAGTACTAACTACATATTCACTCATTCTCTTCAGCTCATTGGTAAGGGCAGAGGAGTTAGAATTCTCCTTGCTCCCCATTTTTACCACTTCTGGGTTCTCCCCCTTCTTCTATCAGTCAGTAACCTTTCTTCCTTTGAAGTTCATACTATTCATCTGCACTTTCCTTCCTCAATGAATTCAATCCTGCTCTTATACTAGTGGAGTTCAGTATAAATATTGATTCTCTTTCAAACATTCTAACCATTCATGTCTTGGATCTGCTACCATGAGCTATTCCTCCACCCAACTCAGTCACACACAAAAATGATCATATTTTTTATCTTGACATAACTCATAAACATATCACCTCTATATTCAAGGATTCTGAAATCCCCTTATCCAGTCATAATCTACTGGCTTTTCACCTACCCTTTTATCTTCCTTTATAAAACTCAACTTTTTATCTGCACTGTGTCCTGCAATCCCTGGACCCCTTAATTCTCTCCCACAGGCTATTCTCTCCTACACTGGCCACTCTTTCCTCTTCTCCCCATCCTGATCCTCTAGCGAAGCAATTCACCTTTTCACTGCTCCCCTTGAGTACCTGGCCCCTATATCTTATTAGCAATTATGCCAGGCCTTCAAGCCTCAACCTTGGATCACTCCTACCATTCATTACCTTTGATCCTACAAACACACTGGAGAAAATTACCCAACCATTCCATCTGGGTCTGCTACAAATTTATGTTACAAAATCTCAATTGGTAACTAGCTGGTATAGTGGATAGAGTGCCAGCCTTGGAGTTAGGACCAAGTTCAGATCTGGTCTCAGACATGTACTAGCTTGCATCAACCTGGCCAAATCTCTTCATCCTGTTTGCCTCAGTTTCCTCATCTGTAAAATGAGCTGGAGAAGAAAATGGCAAACCACTCCAATGTCTTTGCCAAGAAAACTCCAAATAGGGTCACAAAGAGTCAGACACAACTGAAAAACCACTAAACAACAACCTCAACCAGGCTCCCACTTCTATTAGACAATTCTGTTATCTCTCCCATATCAATTCATTATCCCCCTCTCCATAGTGGCTCTTTCAGACCTTTTCAACTCTCATCAATCTCCCATAGGTCCTCCTTTTCCCACTTTCTCAACTGAGAGACTTGCCTACTTTACAGAAAAAAAATGGAGACCATTCACCATTCACCCTCTTCTTCCCCTTCCTCACCTCCTGACATTCAGATGCCTTCTGTCACTATCCCCTCCTTTGTCTCTCTCATACGATAAAGGAAACTTACTCCTCACCAAGCCTAACCCTTCTACTTGTTCAACCAAAAAAGGTAGCTAGAACCAACAAAGGTAGAAAAGGAATATACACTTGAGGAAAGTCCAGGAACACAGTTCAAAAAGAAGTCCTGAATGGGAGATTAGGTTCTTTACAATTTTGACTGAGTCCAACCCTTTTGAAACCCTTCTACTTACCTTTTTATCCATCTTTTCCCTAATCTATCCTAGATGGGATTTAGATTGGAGGTGGGTTTTACTCAAATAACCCTCTGAGAATGAGGCCAGTCATTAGCAGTCAGGTTGAACAATGACTTTGGGAAGTTGTTTCAGATCTTGGGCAAGATTTTTTATTTCATTTGTCCTTAAAAAAATGTAAACTCTAGGGATGTGTTTTGCTTAAGTCCTATTGTTTTGTTATGACAGGACAATGCTCAAGTGATCACAATACAACACAAAGTTGAGAAGTATCTTTAATTTGAGTTTTCCTGGAATCCTCACAAGAAAATGTGGAATGCTTGAAGATATATATTTTTTTCTCAGTACTATTGGGAAAAGCATGTCATGAAGAGTTATTTTCAGTTGAATTCAACAAAAAAGTCAATTTATCAAACATTTATTAGGTTCCTATTATGTTCAAGATACTGCGCTTAGCACTGAGCATACCAAGACAAATAGAGAAACTGAGTCTATTCTTAAGGTACTTATGTTCTACTGGAGAATGAAGTGAGAAAGATCAGCCTTCTAGGATATGTTGTTTTCCTGTGAGTTACAATTAGAGGTCTTATCAGCTCTTAAGGGCCTATTGTTAAATTTTCATTGTGAATACTTATACCTAAGAAATCATCAAATACTTCATTGATTGTCTAGCCAGGAATGGGGAACCTTTGACCTCAATGCCACAGTGGCCCTCTAGGTCCTCAAGTGCAGACCTTTAACTAAATCCAAACTTAACAGACCAAATCCCTTTAATAAAAGGATTTATTCTGTAAAACTTGAACTCAGTCAAAAGGCTGCACCCAAGCAGCTAGAAAGCCACATGTGGCCTCAAAGACACAGGTTCCCCACCCCTGGACTTTAGACTTAAGAAAATGATGAGGAAAATGTTAATAATGCTGACCAAACTTAAAGGTGTGGCCTGTGTACATTTTTTTTTAATAGATCTGATTGTTAAACTTTTACCAACATGCTCCTGGAATTTATACTGTAACAATAACAATCCCTTAGATTAATGTAATATTTCATTTGATCCTTATGGCACCTCTAGGAGTTAGGGCAATGCACATGTTATTATTCCTACGTTAGAGATGAAGACATTCAGATTCAGCAAAGTTCAGAAACTTGCCTAATGTCACATCTAGTAAATGGTGTACCTCCCTTCTTGACCTTCTTTTCTCTATGCTACAAAGTCTCTGAATAATGAAAGGACATTTAAAATTGAATTCATCTCCTAAACTTCTTTCATGTTTATTTTGTGGTTAGATTTATTTCGTTTTGAGAGAGGGAGGCTGAGGTCCCTCACTAGTATAGTTTTGTTTTCTATTTCTTCCTGTAACTCCCTTAATTTCTCCTCTAAGGATTTGGATGCTATACTACTTGGGGTATATATATGTTCACTAATGATATTCCTTCATTGTCTATGGTATCTTTTAGCAGGATGTAGTTTTCCTTCCTTATCTCTTTTAATTAAATCTATTTTTGCTTTTGCTTTGTTTTTGTTTGAGATCAGGATTTCTATTCCTGTTTTTTTACTTCAGCTGAAGCAAAATATATTCTGCTCCAGCCTTTTACCTTTTACCTGTGTGTGTATCCCTCTGCTTCAAACGTGTTTCTTGTAAACAATATATTGTAGGATAATGGTTTTTAATCAACTCTGCTACCCCCTTCTGTTTTATGGGAGAGTTAATCCCATTCACATTCACAGTTATGATGATTATCTGTATCTTTTTCTCCATCCCAGTTCCCCCTTTTGTTATGCTTTTTTTTCTCTTTTCTACTTTTCCATCCATGCTAAAATTTTGCTTTTGAATACCACCTCCATCAGTCTGCCCTCCCTTCTATCAGTCCCCTCCCTTTCCCCTCCTGCATCCGATAGGGTAAGTTAGTTTAATGAAAGGACATTTAAACAGAAGAATAATGACAACAATCAGAAGGAAAACTTGATCAGCGAAGTCTAACTTGGCTAAAGCCTATTCACTGGACGATGTTTTTCTCCTTAAAATATTTGATTCCATTTTTAAAATGGAAGAAACACTGTTCTATTGGAAACATTCTTGCTTTTGCAAGACAACTATTCTTCAGTTCCCTCCCTATAATTACTCTCACATTATTTCCACACACCAATTCAGCATCCTGATTTTTAAAAATGGAATAAATGTTTACCCCAAACCCATTAACTTGTCAACTTCCACAACAATTCTGAGGAAAAACAATATACTTAGTAGTGAGAGATACAATTTTGCCACATTTGCCATTGTCAATTTTTCCATCGATTGAAAATCAGTAAGCTTCAGTCAAGTCTCAGGATCCTATTGAGATGCCCTTCAGATGCCAGTGCAGACTTTTTTGTTCCTAGGAACACCAAGGTCCAGCAAGGTCATATGGTTTTTTTCCCACAGTCAGCAAAGCTCAAATGGCTTCTCTGATTATAGAAAATTGCGTAGTAACCAGTGAAAATTATTGGTAAGTGTTTCCCAGTTTCCAACACTGACCTGGGGAATCAGATTCAATCAAATTCAATGCCCAGTCAGTGGGCATTGCCATCCTTCTCAAAAACAATTTCTATTACAATTTAGAGTAATGCTTATGACATAATTGTAAAAAAGCCCATGAAACTAGTCAGCAGTATCAGAAATGGGTAGTTTATTAAACTGATGACTGCCCTCTAACACTTGCTTCAGAATGATTAACTAACCAATCAATTATCTAGAGAAAAGCTGGCTTGGCAGAAATTAATCCTAAAACTCTTCCATTTCTGGTTGGTTTTGCTTATGCATGAACTTCTAGAATTATTAAGAAGCAGCTCATGTATTTGTGTTTTAATTAGTATGGGGGAAAATGTGTGTATTAGACAGATCCCCCAGCCACAGGTGGAGAGACAGTCATTGCAGGACATGTGGATTACAGCATACACCCAGGTTCAGGGCACCTTTTGGGTATCTCTTTGTACAGGCCAATGACTCAAAGAAGCCAAAAAACCCTGAAATATGTGAACAGGGCTGTACTGGCACATTGGAAAAATAACATTTGGCCATCAACTTTTTCCAAAGGAACTTACTCTTCATGACTCTCAGACTACTATGTGTATATAGGGTCCACAGGCTTGCAGTTGCAAATTGAAATCATCAGTTTCAAATCTGAAAAACATGTATATGTATATGTGTATATATATGCATATATATACATATATACATATTCAAATATATATAATCAAATATATATGTATATATATTCAAATATATACATGTACATACATATACACATATATATTTATATATACATACACACATATAATATATTTATATATACATATAAACACACACACACACACACACACACACACACACACACACACACACACACTGGTCTGAATCTGAGGGGTCCCTCTGTCATGACGAAAATGCTCAAACTCAGTAATTGGGGATTGAGGGAAGAACTATAGGAGGAGCCAGAAAAGGAAGTGGAGAGCAGGGCATTAAGGGAATGAAACCAGGTCTGGATACCCCAAATTTCTGTTCTATATTCTTTCATCCTGACCTCCTGCCCACACATTTTTGCTTTCTTGTTCTTGTAATTTTTACAAATTATTCTTTAACTTGACATGAGTAACCCTGTTCTCTTATTCAACTCAATGCACTAAACTTTTATACATGAGGATGGCCCTGTTGACTCAGTATCAATAAACTGCATTTTGTGTCATTGCTACATCATGATGGGATGCAAGCTCCTTGAGGGCAGGGGTTGTTTCACTTTTCTTTTTGTATCCCCAGCACTTAGACTAGCATATGGAATATAATAGAAGCTTACTAAATGCTTATTGATTAATTGTTCTTTCCCCCTTACCTCCCTCCTATGCCAATAGATCTGCATAGCTAGCTAGAGTCAATGGGTAGACCACTGGACTTGGAATCAGGAAGATTCATCTTCAAAAGTTCAAATCTGGCGTCAGCCCCTTATTAGCTGTATGACTCTGGGCAAGTCACTTAACCCTGTTTGTTTCAGTTTTCCTCATCTATAAAATGAGCTGGAGAGGGAAATGGCAAACCACTCTAGCATCTTTGCCAAGAAAATCCCAAACGTCATCTGTAAGAACTGGGCATGTCTGAACAACCACAACAGCAACAAATCCCATACCTGAACCATTTCTTCTTTAGACTAAACAATCCCAGTTTCTTTAGCTCATCCTTATATGGCATAATCTTCAGTCCCTTCACTACCCTTCTTAGCCTCCTTGGGATGTTCTTAAACTTATGAAATTGGAAAAAAAATTATCATGAGAAGGGCTGTGAGTAAGAATGAACTGCAAAATTAGAAACACAGAAAAATTGCTATCATGGCACAATACTTCTGCCTGATCTATCTCCTCAATGCATCAATGTTTCCAAGACTGAGACACAACAGAGGAGAAAATGAGGTGGAGGAAAGATATAAGGCAGTAGCATAGAAAAAAGAGAAAATCAAAATAGGTGTCTTAGAAGCTTTAATTCCATGAGGAATACAGAGACTAAAGAAGGAACAAGTAAGTACAAGAATCAGGAATCAAAAAATAAAGGTCTAAAGTAAACAGAGAGGAAAGAGAATTATTAATGAGACTGAGGAAGAAGAAATCCATTTTAGATTCACAAATGAAACCCTTTTAGCCTCCCAAAATGAAAACAAAACAAACCCTTAGCAAACAAAACAAACTGAAGGGAGGAAGGAGGGGTGAGTAGGTAGAATTTTACCTAACTGCTTCACAGAATGAGAAAAAAAGGAAAATAAATACAAAAAGGAAGAAAGAAAAAATAACTAATAAGTTAAACAAAACTCCAAATCTAGGGGGACAGTTGACAGATAGGAGGAGAAATTTGAGGGTGAGGGAAAGAGAGACTATGGAGATTGGGTCACCTTAAAGTAGATTAAGTAAAAGGAACTGAAAATGCAAAATACTATCTTTATAGAAACAGAAGAATAATAACAATTCAATCCTTGTTCAGAAAAAAATTTTTTAAGAGAAATAGAAGAAAATACAAACCTAATTGTCATTATGTTGAATGAATGTGAATGGTTTAAACAATCCAATAAAACTAAAAAGAGTGACACATTAGATAAGACAAAACCCTATGGATCCACTGTTTGCAAGAAGTACTTTTTTTTAGGATTTTATTTTTCTCAGGTTACATGTAAAAACAATTTTTAACATTTATTTTTTAAACTTTTGAGTTCCAAATTCTCTCCCTTTCTTGTTCCCACACCCCCATCCTGCCTCACTCATTGAGAAGGTAAGCAATTCAATATACATTATACATGTGTAGTCATGCAAATATTTTCATAGTAGTCATGTTGTGAAAGAAAATGTGGATAAAACAACTCAAGAAAAGTAAAGTATGCTTCAATCTGTATTCTGATATCATTATTTCTTTCTCTGAAGATGGATAGCATTTTTCATCATAAGTCCTTCAGAGTTGTACAAGAAGTACATCTTTTAAAAAATATGGGCACACAGGTGGCACAGGGGACAGAGCACTGAGCTTGGAATTGGGAAGACTCTTCTTCGTGAGTTCAAATCTTATTTCAGATACTTATTAGCTTTGTGACCATGACTAAGTCATTTAACTGTGTTTGCTTCAGTTTCCTCATCTGTAAAATGAATTGAAAAGGGAAATGGAAAACCACTCCAGTATATTTGCAAAGAAACTTCAAATAGGGTAATGAAGAGCTTGACATGACTGAAAACAATGAAACAACATCTAAAAAACAGAGATGTACGTAGAATAAAAATGAGAAGTTGAAACAAAATTTATTATGCATCAGGTGAATGAAAAAGAGCAGGAACTGCAATCAATGCAAACAAAAATTCACACTCTAAAATTGTGATATATAGTGATATATATTATGGTAAATGGGATTATAGACAACAAATTGCTATCAATATTAAATTTAAGTGCTCCAGAAGTACACATATATGGAAAGTCAGAACTAAAAGACTTATGAGGTCTTCTAAAATATCCACATTTTTTGACCCATAGATCCTACTGGTAGGCATTAATATGCATGTATGTATGCATGTTTGTATATACACATATATGTGTGTGTATATATATGCATATACCAAGTATGGATGTGCGTGCGTGCGTGTGTGTGTGTGTGTGTGTGTGTGTGTGTGTGTTCCAAGAAGGACAAAGATGGAAAGAAAGATCCATTATATGCCAGAATATTTTTACCAGCACTTTTTGTAGTAGCAGAACATTTTACATTATCTCATTTGATCCTTACAATGTCCTTGTGAGGCAGGTATCACTATTAGACACATTTTACAAATAAGGAAACAGAATCTGGGAGAGGCCAAGTCCAGGGCCAAATTGTTGCTAAATATCTAAGGTAGATTTCAAATCTAGATCTTCCTGACTTTGTGACTTTCAATACAGACTCTGCTGCCTCTAGAAAAGCCTGAAAAATAACAAACAAAAACTTATATCTGAACTTACTCTATTTTCTTTGACCCAACAATACCACTGCTAAATAAGTTCCACAAAAAGAACAAAGATATGTGTGTATACAAATATGGTAAGCAGTACTTTTTTTTAAGGGGGGGGGGAGGGAGAGAAGCCAAAAAAATGAATTGGGTGTCTGTGGTTTGGAGAATAGCTGGGCAAATAGAAACATGATTATTCTGTAAGAAAAAATTGCATTAAGAAAATAAACAATTTCCCTAAATGAATATTTTTATTCCATAAGAAACAATGAATATGAGCATTTTAGTATAGCATGGGAAGGCTTGTATGAACTGATACATAGGGAAGTAAGTAAGATCACTGAGGGACCCAAGATTTTAGATTAATTCATTGACAAATCTTGACTCCAGGATGATGAAATATATCTCTCTCCTGTAACTGGAAAGGTGGCCCACTACCAGGGATTTTTAAGGCATGGTCAATTCTTTGGTTTCTTAATCACTTCTTTGGTACAAGAGAGGATGGGGGGCAGAAATTAATGGAGAATGGCAGTGATATATTTTAAAACATTTTTAAAAATATGTCCAGCATTTTCCTCATTCCCCCATGCTTCTTTGTATACTCCCAATTCTTAGCACAATTTCCTAGTTAAAGTGGATATTCAAATAAAATGGAGGAGGTTTTACCTAAACTTCTCCAACCCTCCCCTAGGTACTAGGGCCTCCTCCCTTTGCTTTCTATTCATTTCATACATAATTGCGTGTCCATGGCATATCCCTGTATAGAATGTAAGTGCTTGGAAGTCAGGGACTTTTTCATTTTTGTTGGTATCCCCAGTGCCCCGACACAGTGGATCTCATAACATAACATGACATTTCATACATACATAGATGCTTGTTTATTAAATGATTGCTGATTGGCCAGTTGATGAATTAGTTGATCTCACCTATTTAAAAGAGGGTTAAAAAGAAAAGAACTCCAGTGGTTATAGGAGTCAAGATGTTTCTTCTTTCAGAGATCCCCTTTGCCTACAAATCTTTCCACCGGTCATCAATAAAACAAAGTTAATGATATTCTCTCTCCCCTTCCTCACTGATGTCCTGAGAATAAGTTGGGCAATGTATGTAAAGTGCTCTTCAGGTATTCAGAAGGATGAAGGTAGGCAAATGGAAGCTACTATTAATAAAGATGGATGCTGCTCTGCTTGAGACTCGCCTGGTGTTGAGCATAACTAGATGGCTAGCACTGAAGCCTGGCTCAGGTGGAAATAGGGTTCCAGGGAAGGTAATACATAAATCAGATATTATGATGATGGTTTTATCAGCATTATTATTATTGAGCACCTTTCTTCCTGAGGTTGAGAGGGTTTCACAATACCCAATCCATCTTTTCAGCTACTCTGTGAGGCAGACAGAAGAAATTGGGAAATCTGGCTCATCTAAGCAATTACCAGTTCTTTATCCATCCTGTGACATGAAGAGATGGCAATCACATCAGCAGCCCAACACATATCCTCCCTGCCTCCCACCACACACACACACACACACACACACACACACACGCACGCACACACGCATGCACACACATTCAGACACTGCAAGTTTAGCATTTACATAATGGTGAGAGCACATTTTATGAAGAGCTAAATGTTAATTAGGAAAACCATTGAGAAAATAGGAATTTCCTGCAAATTAAAGGCAGCTGAAATGTAGAAGAAAATTAAATCCACTCCCTTGAGTAGAAAAAAGGGAAAAGATTGTGACTATTCTCTCCATCCTTATTTTTGATTGTTTTTTAATTCCCTTTTTTTATCATCCTATTTCTTTTTTACTTCTTTCTTTACTTTCTTTCTTCAAAGGTTATACACATGAGTTGATAACAATTTCAAAGAACTTACTTCATCATTAATTTTTAAAATGTGATCACCAATAGTCTGATTATTGTATATATATATATGAGCAATCTACATCAACTCCATGACAGCATTTCTGAAGATGAGGTTGCCAGATGGGCACAGAGATGGGCTGGGAGGTGTGGGAAGGCTTGCTACGTTCACTATTCCTTCTAATATATAGAGAGAGATAAAGTCTTCTCTCAGATACTAACCAGTTGTGTAACCCTGGATAAATCACAAATTCATTTGATCACTCCAAACCTCATTTTCTTCATCTGTAAAATGCAGAGAATAGCCCTATTTCATACTGACATTTTAAGGATCAAATGAAATTGTATACACATATAAAACTATGATTATTAGTCATTCATCTTATTCATTTCATCTTTTTGAATACAATTCAGATAGAAAAAAGTTCTGGGACAACTCACTATTATTCGTTTGCACTTAATGCCCTTTGGATTATTGCATGGGTATATAAAAATACTTGCTTTGTACAGCTAAATACAAATATGAAGATGTAAACTCACTCATCTCTAGCCTCACTGAAAGCATTCTGAATTCCTAGCAAACAGAATAATATGGATCACAGGTACCTCATCCTTTTTCCACAGGATTTTTGCTTTTTCTATTAGGCCTTTATATTTTGAAAGCTTTCCTTGCTACAGAGCTTGGACGTTGTGGATACTGGGTACGGCCTGTATTACAAACATTGTTCTTTCATTTTTTTTTTTTTGGATTAGAGCTAATGATAAAAATGGAATAATGTCTTTTCAAACCACTGGAATCATAGGGAAGAACACCAATGGCCAAGTGACAGCCATCAAGTCATATAAGATGCATCAGTGATACTATACCAAGTATCCCGAAAATTTTAATGCAGTTTTAAGTTTAAATAGTTTAAAACTATGAACATTTAAAACTCCATTGACAGCCTTTGCTCACTGTATTGAACATACTTCCCTTTTTCTAAAGGACATGGATGAAACAATTTACCCATTTATATCATGTGGCCTAGAAAATGACCCTTTTGGGGCCCATGAGTTTGTCCTATATAAAGTTTTGTGAAGTAGCTTAGTGGTCTATAATCTACAAAAACTGAACTACCTGAGAGTAGGAATTATTTCATTTCTATCTTTATTTCTCCAGCAACTACCATAGTATCCTGCACATAATGTAGCTCATTAAATGATTTGTTGATTGATGGTGTTCCTTCCAGTCCTAGAAAAGGAGAGAAATTTTCCAAATACACCATTTAAAAATGGCCTGTTTGGGAAAGAAAAATGATAAATGTTGGAGAAGATGTGAAAAAAATGGAACACTGATGTATTGTTGGGGCAGTTGTGAACTGATCCAATCATTTTGGAGAGCAATATGAAACTATTGGAACTATGTCCAAAGGGCTATAAAAATGTGCATACCCTTTGATCCAGCAATAGCACTACTAGGTCTGTATCTCAAAGGGATCATAAGAAAGGGGCAAAGGACCTATATGTACAAAATATTTATAGCAGCTCTTTTTGTGGTGGCAAAGAATTGACAATTGTGGGGATGCCCATCATTTGGGAAATGGCTGAATATGTTGTAGTATATGACTGTAATGGGATACTATTTTGCTATAAGAAATGATGAGCAGGCCAGTTTCCAAAAAACCTGGGAAAACGTATATGAACTGATGCTGAGTGAAATAAGCAGAACCAGGAGAACACTGTACACAGTAACAGCGACATTGTAACAGTAATAGCAACATTGTACACAGTAACAGCAACATTGTGCCATGATCGACAATGACAGATTTAGCTTCTCTCAGTAATACGATGATCCAAGACAATTCCAAAAGACTCGTGATGGAAAACATTATCCACATCATGAGCAGGAACAGTGGAGTCGAAATGCGGATCAATCACGCTGCTTTCACTTTTGTTGTTTGTTTGTTTTTTTCTTTCCCTTTCCTTCTTCTTCTTTTACAACATGACTAATGTGGAAATACACTTAATATGGTTAGATTCGTATAACCCATCTCAGATAGCTTGCTGTCTTGGTGAGGGGGCAGTGAAGAAAAACAGATGGAAAAATTTGGAACCCAAAATCTTACAAAAATAAATGCTGAACCTATCATTAACTGTAATTGGAAAAAAAAAATAAAATACTATGAAGTGCCCCCAAAATGGCCTGTTTGTACCAACATGTAAGTAAACAAAGAAGAAGGCTAGACATGATTCCCCAGACTTTCTCTTTTCTGACGATCTTTCTTTTGTCTTTTGTTTATGATAAATTTAAATGAAAAAGGAGTTTGGTAAAACCTGGCCAGTGGTTCTGC
The DNA here is from genome assembly GCF_028372415.1 of Notamacropus eugenii. Classification (NCBI taxonomy): domain Eukaryota; kingdom Metazoa; phylum Chordata; class Mammalia; order Diprotodontia; family Macropodidae; genus Notamacropus; species Notamacropus eugenii. Next base: position 475,511,031 of record NC_092875.1, read on the forward strand.
CTCCTCTGACATCATAAGCAGCTAGTGCTATAAACTCACCTGACAAGACTATGGGGAGAAACGGAAGGAGGGAGGGAACGATATTGAGAAACAGAAAGTTCATCAAGCTCTACAGGAAACCCTAACCCCAAAGGATAACAATTACCCCAAATTAGAGGCAGGCTGATGTGAATCATTAACCACGGCTGCTCTCAGAACCCAAGATCAGCTTGGAAACCTTCTCTTCTTTGGTGAGTCATCACTCTCCACAGTGGCTAAGGCCTTTCTCTTTTCCCAACAGGCTGTTCTTCATTGAACTTGGGACTCCACCAGATTTTTCCCAGGGAAGCCTCAAAGTCTAAAGCAGCAGATGAAGGCAGCTTTTGGCCTTTGTTCAGGTCCCTGAGGAATTCCAGTTTATCTATTGGGATCACCTTTCTGCCAGTTTGGGCACTTGGTCAACAATAGACAGTAATGTCCTTAGGCTCAGCTGAGTTCTGGTGGCTGATTTCCATGATAAGAATGATAAGAGTAACTGACTTTTGGAAAGTCCTTGAGGCTTGCGGTATATATTGAAAGTTGTATGGCCAGAAGAGGGTTTGGAGGTAAAATAGGAACGTACTTTTCCAGAGTCAGGGGTTGAAATATGGGCATCTCAGAAGCCTTCACCTCTAGTCAGAGAGGGCCTTCCCTGGGACGTACAGAGGCAGCCCTGTTAGAAGCAACAAAATCCTGCATAATTTGTGATACTTTCCTTTTTAGTCAGTCAGATAAGATTTATTACAAGCCTATGAGATGCCTGGCACAGTGCACCAGAGACCCAAAAGAAAGGAAGGACAATGCTACACTTTCTCAGAAAAGAAAGCCTGAACTATTGGTTCAGTCATCTTTCTGTCATGTCTGACTCTATGTGACACCAGTTGGGGTTTTCTTGGCAGAGATACTGGAGTGGTTTGTCATTTCCTTCTCTAGTTCATTTTACAAATGAGGAAACTGAGGCAAATAGAGTTAAGTAACTTACCCAGGTTTATACAGTTGGGAATTATCTGAGGCCAGATTTGAAGTCAGGAAAAGGGGTCTTTCTGACTCCAGGCACAGCATTCTATCCACTGCCCCACTTAGCCATTAATTGTTAATTATTTCCCCTTGTATTTCACCCAAAGCTTCTTTCTTTCCTGTACTAAGCACAGTATTGGGCAGATAGTTGGCAATTTAATACATTCTTGCTAACTTGACTTGATTTTCTCCTCCTTCCTATGGAAGGAATATATATATATATGTATATATAGATAGATAGATAGATAGATAGATAGATAGATAGATAGATAGATAGATAGATATATGTATGTGCATGTAAACATTATATGAATATACATTTTTTATATATGTGTATATATAATCAACTAAAGCTGCTTTTTAATACTTTCTATTTTCTGAAACATTTCTTCCCAGTCCTAAACCTTATCTCAAAACTATAAACAGGTCAAAAATATTCATTTAGACTGTTTCTGAAAAATAATTAATTTATAAGAAGTCATAAGATCCAAGAGGAGGTGAAGAAATGGGGTAGTCAGACCATGACACACAGAGTGAAAACTATAAAGGATATCCCCAAAGTCATAGTGTAATCCTAACCTATTAACGCTGGATTCCAGCTTCTCTTTCTCCTTCTCAAACAACAATGTCTCCTTCCCCTCCCAGCGCCATTCCCCTAAGAGTGCACATTATTTGCCCTGAGGCAGTTTGGTATAATTGTTCTAGGGGTAAAAATTCCTACATCCAGTTCTGCTTTTGAAACCTTTACTGCATTTTCCTTAAATTTTATCTGGCTCATCTAAGGCTTTGGGACTGATACGGTAAATTCAACCATTTTTTTTCTTTTTCAAATTTGACTTGCAAAATACAAATCAAAATGGCATCTTTCTCAATTGGTGTCTCCATTTTCCCTGATATTCCGATGCGTAAGTTCCTCAGAGTTTCTTTCCTGTGTTCTTAGGCAGATTTTATTGGAATCAAAAGTCAACTCTGGAACTATTTTAATAGAGAAATTGCGCATGGGTTTGCCACAGATTCCTGGGTTAATCTCTGGACTTAGGGCATGGCAGAAAGGAACTTTGGAAGCTTAAATTCTATGTAGACATTAGCCCAGTCACATGTATTTTACAAAGCTCCTCAAACAACCTTGTGGGCCCAGGTTTCAAACCCAGGAGCCTAAGTACAAATTCTGTCCTGAAATGCCTATTTGGGCAGAATGGCAGCCTCCCAGTTGGACTCCTGATCTTGACATAGTTGAATGAAACACACACACACACACACACACACACACACACACACAATACCATCAAAAAGAAGAGAAAAGGTTCTTTGTTAGAATGCTCTTCATTTTTCTTTACTTTAAAGAAGAATTTGAATCTCGGTCCATTCATTCAATTCTTTAAAGCCTTCATTCAAAATGCCTCCATTGTATCACCTGTAACAGGGACTGGAGAATCTCAAATCCTCTAATCTCAAGAAGGAACGATGAGAAATAACACACATGATCAGAAGCTACTTTCCAAGTCAAAATGCTTAATGGTAAACAACTGGGCTCACCTGGCCTCCTTGCTCTGAGGTACATAAAAACTGAGCATAAGCCTGAGCTTACATAACCAGTATCAACAGTGGAACCAGGACCTAGGTCTTTCTGACTTTGAGACCAGCTCTCTCTCTAGTACTTCAGTCAGCCTCTCAGAATAGCGCACTGGACACACTGGGGCTTGCTTTGGGGCTTGAGAACATATGGCCGAGTGTAGCAGGAAGATTTTCTGTAATTGTTACTGTTGGAAAGGAGAAAGACATCCTCTCTGGTCAGGAACATCACCTGAGAGTTCCGCTATTCTTCTAAAGCACCTTCCGAAGACAAAACACTCAGGAGGCCGAGGGGAATCAGAAGCCCATGGCCAGATTCTGTCTCTGACATGTATTCCTTGTTTGATCTTGGGAAAGTCAGAAAGAGACCTGGAATCAGAAGGACCTGAGTTCAAACCTAGCCTCAGACACTCACTAACTGTAAGAATGAGCAATTCACTTAAGCTCAGCTTGCCTTGGTTTCCTCATCTGTAAAATGGGGATAATAATAGGACCTACCTCCCAGGGTTATTATGAGGCTCAAAAGAGATATTTGTAAAGTGCGTAACACAGTGCCAGGTGCATTGTGCCATTCAGTGATTTCAGTCATGTCTGAGTCTTCATGACCCCATTTGGGGTTTTCTTGGCAAAGACATTGTAGTGGTTCACCATTTCCTTCTCCAGCTCATTTTCCAGAGGAGGAAACTGAGGCAAAGCAGGTGAAGTGACTTGTCCAAAGTCACACAGCTAGGAACTGTCTGAGGCTGGATTTGAACTGAGGTCTTCCTGATTCCAGGCCCAGCACTATGTTCACTGAGCCACTTATGTTAGCTATTTTTATTATGAGGTCACTTCACCTCTCTCAGGCCTCAGTTTCCTCTTTTGCTAAATGAAGGGAATGGACTAGATCACCTCTAATATCCCTTTCAGCTCTAAATCTATGACCCTAATGGGATCCTTACCTTTTAGCATTCTGGAGAGCATGGGGCTTTCTCCAGAAACCTCAGAAAGTGCGCAGTTACCTAAACTCCACAGGGCCCTCCACCTGCTTCTCTTTCTGCTATTGTGGCTCCTCTGAGCTTTCTGTCCCCTCCTGGCTCAAAGATGGGGCCTGGTGCTTCCATCGCAACTACTTCCCTTATCTCTGTTATAGTTGGAAACCTGCCTTTCTTTTAAGGTCCACCTCTTGTCCTACTTCTAGAAAACCATCCCTCCCTTAAACTCTTATCTCACTGACTGCCTATACTCTTCCTCTGATGCTACCCTATATTTTTCTACATATTAGTTATTTTTCATATGCATTCACCAGGCGGTAGTGTGGCAGAGTGGATAGAACACTGCTTTTGGAATCAGAAGACAGGTTCTAAAGCTGCTTCTGCTCCTGTTTGACCTTGAGCAAGTCCGAGCCTCTTCCCTGGGCTTCAGTTTCCACATGTGTAAAATGAGGGGGTTTGCAATAGATCCTCCGGTCATGTTATGTGTCTCTAACCATTTCTCGCACTGCCTACGTCATGGAATAAACTTGAGAAAAGCACTTTTGTAAACCCTTAAGCAATAGAAAGGCAATTATCATTATCATCATGAGAGGCCCTATGTTGCAATGGTTAGAAAACCAGTCTTCAAGTCACAGAGATCATGGCTCAAGCCATGTCTCTGACACATATGGACTGCGTGATCTTGAGCACGTTGCTCTCAGTGGCCCAGGCATTTTTTAAGTTTATTTGTTTTTAACATAGATAGGCATGGGGGCAACGAGGTAGTGCAGTGGATAGAGCTCTGGGCCTAGAGTCAGAAAGACTCATCTTCGTGAGTTCAAATCCTGCTTGATACTTTTTAGCCATGTAACCTTGTTTGCCTCAGTTTCCTCAAGTGTAAAATGAGCTGGAGAAGGAAAGGGCAAACCACTGCAGTACCTTTGCCAAGAAAACCCCAAATGAGGTCATGAAGAGTAAGACAACTGACATAACTGAACAGCAAAAACTAAAAACATACATAGGGCCTGTGGAGCTGCTCTACTGTGCTCATACCTTGCCTGTGCCCAACACATATTCATGACTACAATGGGTGTTGATTTGCACTGGTACAAGGAGTTTCCTTATCAGGCATTCCCTACATCAATGAAATCAGAGTCTGGTTTTTAGAAAACTCATATGATCATCACTGCAATTCCTTCAAGGGTAGAGACCATACTTGACACTTCTTTGTATCTTGGAGGAAAAATCTAACCCATTTCTCTTATTTTACAGATAAGAAAACTGAGGCCTAAGGTAGTTAAAAGATTTTCCCAGGGTCATACAGGCAGCAGAGACAGTGGCTTGCTGTAGATCACATAGCTAGACAGTGGCAAATATAAAAGAAGAAATCAGATCTCTTGATCCCAGGGTACTGATTTTTCCATAATGCAATAAGATATTCCCAGATAGTCACTGGACTTGCTCTGGAAAACACATGACTTGGCCCAAAGCCTCTCCAGTTTAGACACAATCTATAATTGGATCTGAACCAACCAGCTTCTGAAGAGGGAGGCTAAGCTAGATGTTAACAGAGGAGAGAGAGCTGGACCTGGAATCAGGAAGACCTGAGTTTGAATGCTACCTCAAAATTCTTACTCTGTACGATCCTGGGCAAGTCACTCAACTTTGTCATTGGTTTTCCACATCTATAAAGTGGAGAGAATGGTAATGAAGCATATACCTAACAAGGTTATTGAGAAGATCAGATAAAGTAACATATGTAAAGGACTCTGCCAACCTTAAAGTACTTCAGAAATCCTAGCCGTTATTATAGGAAAGTTCACTTTTCCATGGTGGCCCTCCTTCTACATTATGAGATATAGCATCTCCTATCTTCCAGGAGATGCCTATCATTTCAAAGGATTTCAATGAAGAGGAAATGGAGATATATATCTATATACATAGATATATAGATCTATATATGTATATGAGTGTGTGTATGTGATATACATAATATATATGAGAGAGAGAATTTTTTCAAATTTATAAGAATGAGTCATTCCCCAAATTGATAAATAGTCAAAGGATATAAACAGGCAGTTTTTCAGTGAAGAAATCAAAACTTTACAAAGTCAAATGAAAAAATGCTCTAAATCATTATTGATTAGAGAAATTAAAACAACTTTAGGATAATATCTCATACCTATCAGATTGGCTAAAACGATAGAACTGGAAAATGACAAATGTTGGAAAAGTCTAGACTCCCATACACTGTTGGTGGAACTGTGAAATGATCCAACTATTTTGTAGATCAATGTGGAATTATGTCCAAATGAGATGTAAGGCCTTTATTGGAGAAACTACCTACAAAATTTTTATCCCAAATTTCTACTTTCCTTCTAATTTTGGCTCCATTGGTTTTATTTGTGCAAAACCTTTTTTAATTTAATGTAATCAAAATTCTCTTTTCTCCTTCTACACTATTTCACTTGCTGGTCTCATCAGCTCACATGGATTTAATTACCTGCTCTATGCTGATGCTTCTTAGACCTATCTATCCTCTCCCCAAACACCCCGATGCTCTTCAGCCTTGCTTCTCCAGCTGCCTTTCAGACGTCTCAAACGGGATGTCCAGTAAGCATATTAAACTCATTACATTTAGATGTAATTATCCTTAATAACAGAAGTCATTACCCTTCCCCCAAACCCTTCCCTCCCCCACCTCCAACTTTCCCTATTACTGTAGACAGCAACACCACCCCCCCAGCCAATCTGTTGCCAAGGCCTATCCCTTTCACCTCTGCAACATCTCTCCTGTACGTCCCCTTCTCTCCTCTGACACTGCCACTACCCTGGGGCAGGCCCTCATCACCTCATGCCTGAACTATTGCAGTAGCCGCTGGTGGGTTTGCCTGCCTCAGTCTCTCCCCACTTCAATCCGTACTCCATTCAGCCCTAAAGTGACTTTCCTGAAGTCTAAGTCTGACCATGTCAGTCCCCTACTCAATAGACTCCAGTGACTCCTTTTCACTTCCAGGATCAAATACAAAATGTTGTATTGACATTCAAATCTCTTCATAACCTACCCCCCACCAGTCTTTCCAGTCTTCTTATACCTAACTCCCTATCTTATACGTTTCAGTCGGCCACCTGGCTGTTCCACAAATAAGGCTCTCCATCTCTCAGTTCTACTCTGACTATCTCTCATGCCTGGAATGCTCTCCTTCCTCCATTCTGACTACTGACCTCTCTGTCTTCCTTGAAGTCCCAACTAAAATCCCACCCTCTACAGGAAGCCTTCCTTCCTTCTCTTAATTCTGTAGCTTGTATATAGCTTGCTTCACATATATTTATTTGCATATCATCTCCCCCATTAGATCTTAAGCTCCTTGGGGGCAGGGGCTGTCTTTTACTCTTTTGGTATCCTCAACACTTAGCACAGTGTCTGGTACTTAGTAAATGTTGATCAACTGACTGATTAATACTGAGCTTGAGATTCCCTGAGGACATACAGTAGGAGACATTCAGCAGTCAATTGGTGATGCCAGGTTGGAAAGAGATGAGGGCTGGATATATAGATTTGAGAGTCATTCACATCAAGATGATAACTGAACTTATGACAGCAAATGAGACCCCTGAGAGCATATGTAAAAACTGAAGAAAAGTCCTACTGCACTTGGGGTCACCCACATGTAGCAGACAGGAAATAGATGATGATATAGCAGGAGGAGATATTGGTTTCCCTATAAATTACATTCTATCCCACTCTCCTTCCGGTCCTTATGAATAAGAAAATCCTTCTTACCTTGTCCAATTTTGCAGGAAAAAAAAATCTATCCATGAAAGAGGAAGGAACTTGAAGTAGGTCAAATACCAGAATTCAGACCAGAAACTGGTTGTCCTGAGTAGATTCTGTCAGTTGTCCCTGGTGCTTTTGCATGACTACTGGCAAATACTGTGAAAATTTTATACATACACATATGCACATATATCTGTATGTGTATATATGTGTGTATATATACATATGTATGTGCAAACCTATACATATGTGCATGTGTGTACAAACATGCGTGTGCTGTTTCCCCAATAAAGCATAAGCTTCTTGAGGCCAAGAAAAGCTTCACTTTTTCCTTCATCTCCCTAGCATAGAATCAAATAAACCCTTACTTTTTGAGCAGTTGATAAATCTCTAGCATGTTCACAAACCATAAGCCAGATGTCCAGTAGGTATCTCTCACGTTTCCTCTCTGATTTGGAGTCATTGTAAGCACAAGCAAAGTGGGATATTTTGGTTGATGTTGTTTTCACTGTAGTTCAGTTTCCCAGGCTCAGGCTAAATTGTAAACCTCTGAAGGATAACCTCGGCAATTCACAGCTGTGCTGAGTCATGTGGGTTGAGATGCCTTCTGGCTCTGAGCCTATTAGTTGAAAACTGTACATACTGGGAGGTCGGTATTTTGCTTTGGGGGCTCACTCATGAGATTGACTTTTTGATTTCCCGGACAAGACTCTGAGTAGCCATTTGTTAAGAGCCCCCAACTACTCAGATGCTGGTGCTCTCCAGTCTGGTGGTGCATGCAGATGCTTGTATTACTTTGTTCAGACAGTTGGAGCTCTATCTGTTGAATCTCTGTGGTAATTTTTCTGCTTGTATCTGTACTCACTTCTTTCTACTTATCCATAATTAAAGTAAGATTGTTGACCCCTTTAGAGTTGACTTTCCTTTAGGAAAGCAGATCAAAGAACAGGTAGCAGCAGCCCACCCCATGTGCTAGTGTGGTTGCTACTACAGTCACTGCTGGCAGGGCCACAGCAAACCTGTTGGTCTCTTTCTAAGCTTAAGATCGCTCTCCTTCTTGTCAAGAGCACTCATTTAAACTATCAGACAATGGAGTCATTTGCCTAATGTGGTACCTAAAGACACAAACAGTTAATGGTCATGTAGTTTATAAAGCTGTATATTATTGATGTAATATGAAGAGTGGATGGGGCAGCTAGGTGGTACAGCGGAGAGAGTGCAGAGTCAGAGTCATCTTCCTGAGTTCAAATCTGACCTCAGACACCTGTCCGCCAAGAAAACCTCATATGGGGTCACAGAAAGTTGGGCATGACTACAAACAACTGCACGTATAGTGGGAAAAAAGCTAGCATGAGAACCAGGAATACCAGCATTCAGGTCCCACCTCTGGCACATGGTAACTATGTGACCCTGGGCGATGTGCTTAATCTTTCAGTACCCTAAGAGCATAAATTGCAGAGAAATCACCTTTGGAGGAGGATTTTCCTCATTTGGGAGTTCCCATATCAATGAATCAGAGCTCCAGTCCCTAATCCTATTCCAATATTTAATGGCACCCATGGCTCACTAGGAGGACGCAGACCTTCAGTCCCTGTCCTGTGTGTTACAAATATCCCTGCTAGGCCTTACCTCAGAAGAGATGAAAGAAAGACTTAAAAAGCACTTTGTGCACAAAGATATTTACAGTAGCTCCTTTTGTGATGACAAAAAAAAATCTGGAAACTCAGGGGATGTCTAAGAGTTGTGGAGCCACTAAGCTGTGGTATATGAACGTGACAGTATATTGTTGTGTTGTAAAAAATTAGAAAACAAATGACCTCAGAGACATGGGAAGACTTGCGCTGTGAAACGATGCAGAGTGGAGTGAGCAGAACCAGGGGAACAACTTATGATAAAACATCATGATTATCAAAGTGAGTATTTGGGGGACTTTTGTAAACTAATGGAGAATGAGATGAGCAGAACCAGGAAAGCAATTTATACAATAACAAGAACACGGTAGAAACAAACAACTTGGAAAACTGTAAGAACAAAAAAGCCATCGCGTTCTGGAGGATCGATGACGAATCGTGTTAGGCGTTACAGAAACTTACTGGGGCAAGGTGCAGAATGAAGGCAGTGTATTTTTGTATACAGCTACCAAGGAAATTTGTTTTGTCCAACTATGCATATTCATTAACAGAAATAGGTTTTTCTTTTTTCTCTCCCCCAATAGGGTGGGAGTCGGAAGGAAAGAGAAAACAGATTTTTGTGCATTTTTTAACAAAGTGGAGGATTCTACAGATGTGAAAGATCACATATACTTTCAGGTAAGGTTATTGAAGTGTTAGTTTTACTTCACTGTTTTACTATGTCTTATGAAAGAAAAGTAATCTATAAGCACATATGTGTCAATATCAACACACATATATGTAAAGACAAAACAACCAGTAAAACTTAAAATAAAGAAAGAGAAATATGGGCTGATGGACTGAATCATTTGCTCGTAATGACAAGTCCTGAGTCTCATTATATGCTTTCAAAGCCTCCCTCTCCTGCCCCCATTTTTTATTCTATGTGAGTGAGTATGGAGGCAGCTCCACTTTCCAAAAATGAGGAAGAAGCTGGAAAAAAGTGTTCCACCTATTATTTTAACCATCAGAAAACTTTCAAGGAATAATTGGAGAAAGGTAAATGAATAGACTTAAAAATTCCTAGCTCTCAGGGCATGGGTGTATTTGCACACGCATAAGTGCATGTATGTGCTGACCAGTTAGTTACCTTTTTAGTGTCTGTAGATTTCACAATATTCCCCATTGTTTGGGAAACATCCTTTCAATGCCATAGTAACAACATCACCTCAATGCCCAGCTTACATCAACACCCCTAGAACAAACATGCTCACCTCAGTTATCAACTTGAACGAGATAAAACTCTGGGCTTGGAATTAGGAAAGCCTGCCTTCAAATCCCACCGCTGACATTTCCTAACTTTGTGACCCTGGTTTCTGGGTATTTGAAACTTGGTTCCTCATCTACAAAATGGAAAGAAGAATTCCTTCAGTCCCTCCCTCCCTGGGTTACTGTGAATCTCAGGTGAGATCACATATATCAAGCACTTTGCAATTGCTCTTAATGGCAGCTATCATTATCTCTGAATGTGTTTGCTGCAGTTATCTGGGCTAAGGTCCTCATGTTAGAGTCTGAGGGCACATCCTGGCTTCTTAACTTGTGAGGACATATATGGACAGCATTGAGACACAGACTCAAATCAAGTTAGGGTTAAGATTTAGGGTTAGGTTCAAGTTCGAGGAATTCCCTGAAACCATCTCTGAACAATGATCCTAAAGAACTCTCCATTTTTATGAGAAATGGCTAGATTTCTTTGCTTGGCTAAAGCAATTATTGTCTTCATCTTCAGTTGAGGCAATAGAATGCCAATATAATTATGTTAATACCACAGACGGTCCAAGCACCGTCTTATAAAGCTAGCCTTCCTCTAAAATTATAAGGTCCCTGATTCATCTAAGAACCCACTCTCCTAGTCAGGCCTCTGTGGAAAGCACTTCCTTAAAATTCCATTGATCCTCCAAGCTTAACGTTCTGACCGATACAATGGCAAGAACCCCAGATTTGAAGTTACATCACCTGCATTCACCTTCTGCTTGTCCGTCTTGCCATTGTGTGAACTTCACTTCTTCAAACCTTTGTTACTTCATTTTTAAAGCCTTGGGGTGAGGTCGGAAGACCTCTGACATCCCTTCCAGCCACAAATCCGTGACTAGATAGGAGCCTGCTCTGACAGTTGTGTGCCCGGATGAACTCTGCCAGCTGCACTTTTCCTTCCTGTCTCAGAATCATCTGATTAAGCTGTGTGGCTGTCAGTGCCGCCAGGAAGTGGCTCACACTCGGACAAGAGGGAATTTAAAAGATAAAAATGAGATTGGGGTTGGGGAGAAGAATGTCAAAAAATTATCCAATGGTTGTCCTCCCCCCAAGAGAGCAGTCATGGCCCCAGGCGGAGTTTCAAATAATCTGTGGAACCATGCTAGCCTCAGAACAGCCTCAGCTAGTGGACTGGCCCCCTGGCCATTGATAAATTTCCAGGAGCAGCCTCTGTTGGCACTTTTCCCAGACACGCGGCCTGATTCTTTTTAGCTTCCAGGGATCCCGGCATCCTTTCTCTTCCAATCAACCATATATGCTTGGTATCCTCGGCATCCTCCCTTCTTACTTCTCCTGAATCCAGGTCTACAATACCTAATCTCTCTAGAATTTCCCCTTAACCTGCTCCTTACTATCCCTCTTTCCATCTGTGGCATCACAGTTTAGCCTTGCTACCTTGTGTGTGTGTGTGTGTGTGTGTGTGTGTGTGTGTGTGTGTGTGTTCGTCCTTCGTTGCTGAAAAAGACCATGCCATCAGAGAAATGATGACATGACTTGCACTTGACTTTGTTTTGAGTGAGGGAGGGCTGTGCGGGTCACCAGTCTCGCTTCTTCTCCAGAGCCATCTGAATCCAGTGACCAGATAATCATCAGGATGACTGGAGATGGCCCAGGATGAGACAATTAGGGTTAAGTGATTTGCCCAAGGTCACACAGCTAGTGAATGTCAAGTGTCTGAGGTAAGATTTGCACTCAGGTCCTCCTGACTCCTGCTCTATCCACTGCACCACCTAGCTGCCCCTATGGAGCAGAAACAAGACACAATTGAGGAGAGTGGGATAAAGGTGGTCACTCACCAGTGATAAGAAAGGTGAGCGTGGAGGTTGAGGATGACTCTATGTTACCCAGGGAGGGAAGTGCCTACAAGACATCTGCTCAGTATGATGTGTGCAATCCTGACCAGAACTCAGGAGAGAAGAGAGCCGTGGGCAGACCTCTGGAGGTCAAGGAATCAAGATGATCATTGAACCTGTGGGATCGGATGAAGTCCCAAAGCAGGAGAGTGTAGACAGAGAAGAGGCCAGAGCCATGTGGGAGGGGGTGTCACTGTTAAAGCAGAGCGGAGTCAGGAAGACCTGAGTTCAAACCCTGCCTCACAAAGATACTAGGTGACCCTGGGCAAGTTGCTTAACCCCTGACTTGGTTTCCTCATCTGTAAAATGGGAATAATCTACTTCTTAGGATGGTTGTGAAGGTCAAATGACATAGTGTAAGTTTAAAATGCTATATAAATGCCAGCTATTGCAGTGTCAGAATCACAGACCTTAAAATTCCAAACAGAGGCATTTCTTTTTTATTCTGGAGGTGATAGGGAGTCCCTGGAGCTTAGTGGGGAAGGGGGTTGGGGGGAGAGGGGTGACACAGCCAGACCTGTGCTGTAATAAAACCATTTTAGCAACTCTGTGGAGAATGGACTTAAGACACAAAGCAAGCTAACTCATTAGCGCAATTAGAAGCCTGCTACAATGATCCAGGTGAGAGGTGATTAAGAACTGAATAAGGAGAAATCTAGCAGAGATGTTGTGGAAGTAGAAACAGCAAAATTTAACAGAGCCAGGATTTGAACCCATGACCTCCAACTCCCAACTGACTGTTCTTTCCATTGTACCGGAAGGATTTCTTCATAGGGTGCATTAAAGATATACATACATACATATACATATATATTTTTATATATATATGAACATATATGATTAAATATATTCATACTAAATTCAATTTATTAATAATCAACTAATAATAATTTTATAATTTAATAATGATAAATTATATATACATATATTAAGAAGCTGCTGTAAATCCTGTGTTTACCCAAGCTATGTACCAGATGGAGATACTACTGGTCTCATTTCACAGGTTAACTGTCTTTTTATTAAGTGGACCCAGAAACTGACACATTCAATATCTATTTAAGTGAAATAAGGGGATGCACCCTAACCCAGCTGAAAGTGCAGCCACTGTCCCTGGGTGGACGTCTGCTCCCTAGCCCTGAAGGTTCTCCTCTTGTCACAGAACTCCGGAACCATATAGTACATTTTTAAGCCAACAGAAACAGTTTCCACCCATCGTAGGGGCTCAGTCTGTATTCTGATTAGAGGATCCAGTCCTTCTCATGTTCTGAGTCATTGATTTAGACTGGGAAAGGACCTTAGAGCTAATAATGATGACAGCTAACATTTATATAAGTACTTGACATACATTCTCTTCTTCAATCCTAACAACAACCTTAGAAAGGAAGGCAGGGAGGCAGGCAGGCAGGGAGGAAGGAAGGAAGGAAGGAAGGAAGGAAGGAAGGAAGGAAGGAAGGAAGGAAGGGAGGGAGGGAGGGAGGGAGGGAGGAGGGAGGGAGGGAGGGAGGGAGGGAGGGAGGAAGGAAGGAAGGAAGGAAGGAAGGAAGGAAGGAAGGAAGGAAGGAAGGAAGGAAGGGAGGAGGGAGGGAGGGAGGGAGGGAGGGAGGAAGGAAGGAAGGAAGGAAGGAAGGAAGGAAGGAAGGAAGGAAGGAAGGAAGGAAGGAAGGAAGGAAGGAAGGAAGGGAGGGAGGGAGGAGGGAGGAAGGAAGGAAGGAAGGAAGGAAGGAAGGAAGGAAGGAAGGAAGGAAAGAAGGAAGGAAGGGAGGGAGGGAGGGAGGGAGGGAGGAAGGAAGGAAGGAAGGAAGGGAGGGAGGGGGGGAGGAAAGTTGATTAAGTGCCTACCGTATGTCAGGCACTGTGTTAAGAGCTTTACAAATATGATCTCATGTGATCCTCACAACAACCCTGGAAGATAGGTGCTGTTATTATCCCCATTTTACAGATGAGGAAACTGAGGCCAAGAAAGGCTGAGTGATTTGTCAGGCTCACCCATCTACCAAATAAGGCAGAACTCGAAGTCAAATCCTTGTGTTGCTGAGCTACCTAATCCACCCCTCCCATTTTAAAGAAGAGAAAACTGAAGCCCAGGAAAGTTAAGTAGTTTGTGCACATAGTGATCTATCCAGCTCAAACAGAAACAGAGGCCATTAAGCAGCACGTAAGAATCCCTGCAGGCCACACGCTGACTTCATTTTAAAATGTAATGTTATCTATGTTTTGTTTAATTTTTATTTACTTTGTTAGAGATTTCCCAATTACATTTAAATCTGGTTCGAAGCACCCTGGGGATTGTTGTGGGCCGTGTGTGACTGACTGGTGGGACCTGGTGTTTGACATCTTTGTTTTACGCAGAAGAGACTGGAGCCACCCTGCCTCCTCCCTGGTGAGCTGACCCCACATCCCTTTTCTCCAGTCCCTGAGAATGAAATGTTAAATAGGAGATGTCAACGGGAAAAAAATTCCTATCAATTATCGTCTTGCACAGAAGGGTTAGAAATTCATGGCACTGTGATAGTAAAATATATCTTGACCTTATGATACTGGAGAAAACATAGATGGCCTCCACCTGCACGGTGAACATTGAGAAGGAAGTTATCTTCCAGGGGCTCTGGGGCTGGTTCAAACATAAGAAAATTCCTGTAGGTTCTATTTTGCATTCACTCATTTCCAGCATATTGATTTGGAGACAAGGACTATCTCTGCTTTGTCCCTTAACGTTAGCTCTAATTAAAGGGTTTGCATCACAGGTCTTCACTTTCCCACCCAAGTTGCCGAGAACTCCTCTAGGTGTCTGTTGAGAAGAGTCGGTCCCTCTTATTGACCCAGTGCAGTGTGGGTGGTCCACTGTTTACCCTGCCAAGGGTTCACTCCCTCTTATAGAGAGCTTCTGTGGCAGACCCACATCCCTGGCATCCATGCTTTGTTGTCTGTTGGGTGTGCACTGGGCCTTCCACTCTCCTAAGGTTCTGTAGAATTTCAGTCTTGGAAGCAGGAGTGTGCGGAACATAGCTCAAATGACTCAACGTAGCTAATGAAGTTTTCAGTGAGAGCATACACACCTCAGAAATGGGCAAATGCTCCAAATCAGGCCTGATTTATTGCTTTGCTGATTGTCTAGACTTAAGAAAGTGATGGAGAAAAGTGCTAATAATGCAGATTCAGCTTAAAAAATTGTTGTTGAAAGGCAGCTAGGTGGCATTCTGGACAGAGCAGTGGCCCTGGAATCATCAGGACCACAGTTCAAATCCAGCCTCAGAGACTTACTAGCTGTGAGACCCTGGACAAGTCACCTAACCCTGATTGCCTCCTTTAAAAAAAAAGTATGTTGTGGGTACTTTTTTTGTAGTTGCTTTTTCCAGAGAGTTGGTTGCTAAAAATTTGTCAATACACTTCTGGGCAGAATGACTATTAGACATCTTCTAGTCAGTTATGGAGGCAGATAGGTGCTCCAGTGAATAAAATGTGGGGCTTGTCGTTAGAAAGACCTGAGTTCAAATCTAGCCTCAGTCACTTCCTCTACCTGCTGGAGAAGGAAATGGTAAACCAGTTCAGTATCTTTGTCAAGAAAACCCCATGGACAGCAATGGCACGCTGTGGCCCACAAGATCACAAAGAGTTAGACACGACTGAGTACCAGTCATAGTTACATAGAGCCACAGCTAGAAGGTACTTATCACGTCATCTACTTCAACCCTCTAATTTTGCAGATGGAGAAACTGAGACCCAAAGAACACACAGATGGTAAGTGTAAAGGAATGAGAATTTGAACTCAAGTCTTCTGGCTCCAGATCCAGTGGCTTCCTAACTGTACCTTGTTTCATTGTGACTGGTACCAAGTGTACAAGAGATAACTTCCTGAAAGGGAAAATTGCCCATACAGCCAATCAATCAACAATGTTTACAAAGTGCCTACCATGTGATGGGCACTGGGCTAGGCACTAGGGGCGCAAATACAAAGAACCAATATTTCTCTTGCGCTGACATTTGGATAAGAGAAACAAGAAGTGTGTGTGTGAGTTAAATATGTATATACGTACAACATAAATATAAAATTAATAAATTCAGTATTTTACTGTTGTTCAGTCTTTTTTAGTTGTGTCTGACCCCATTGGAGGTTTCTTGGCAAAGACACTGGAGTGGCTGGCCATGTCCTTCTCCAGCTCATTTTACAGATGAGGAAACTGAAGCAAGCAGAGAGGAAGTGACTTGCCCAGGGTCACACAGCTAGTAAGTGTCTGAGCCTGGATTTGAAATTCAGCAGATACAAAATAATTAAATACACAATTGTTCAGAAATGAGGACATTAGCAATTGCGGGGCAGCAGCTAAGCAAGGAGAACTTGTGATTCCTCTGCAGCCACGCCACCCACCCATAGTCTGCATCCTTTGAAGCCTCTGTTTTCCTCCAAGTTCCAGCTCGATTCCCATTTCCTCTTTGAAGCCTTTCCTGATCACTTTGGTCAAAAAAGACTCTATCCTCAAATTCTCAAAGGACTTTGCCTGACCCTCTCCTTTAATTTTCTCATGCTTTTTCATGTTATTTTTTTTACAAATATTTTATATTTTTTATTTTAGATTTTTATATTAATATTATGTATATATATATTCCTCCCTTATTAGGATTGTAAGCTAATATCTCTCATATATATGTATATATATATGTATGTGTGTACATATATATGTTTCTTCTTAGATTGTAAGCTCTTTAGAGCAGGGTTTATTATTTATTTACATATATTTACATGCATAATATATTTATTTACATTATACATCTTAGACATGTAATGCATGGTGTACTACAGTGTGTGTTGTATATATATACATGTGTATATTGAATATACGTATACAGACTGTCCCAAAAGTTTTAGTGCAGTTTTAAGCTTTAATTATCTGTCTTATTTAAAAATTAATTTATTAGGTTCCTACTATTATATTACCCACATGTAATATACAGGCTGTCCAAAAAGTCTCAGTGTAGTTTTAAGCTTTAAAACTTTAAAATTCAAAGGGGTGTCCTCTTGAATTTGTTTTCAGCTTTAAAATTGCATTACAACTTATGGTACAGCCTACATATTACATGTGAGTATATATAAAACACCCCAGCACTTAACACAGCGTGTTGCACATAGTAGGAACTTAATAAATATTTGGTGAATGAACACATCAATGAAATGAAAATGTTAAGCTCGGATCCACAACCCCGATCTCAGCACCGTGCTTTAAATCATTATACTAACCTGACGCCAGCTGTTCATGCTTTGGGATCTCTAGTCATCCTTCCTGACCTGACCTGGGTTGCTCATTTGTGGTTCCACTGACCTGAGCTGCACTGATTACCAAATTCATTTCCTACCTCTCTGGACCCCACCTCTTCTTGAGCTGATTCCATATGAAGAGATAGGAGGCCTAAGCAATAGAAAGCTTTGACATTAAGGAGAAACCAAACCATAGGCACAAAATCTCATGAATCAGGACCCAGTGTTACACCTTCTGTGTGGCAATCGTTTAAGGAATGTTTGCTAAATTGAGTTGACCCTTAACTCAACTGTATGAGCTCTTTGGAGGCCCAAACTCCAGGGGTGCCCTTCTTGGATTAGTTCTGGGATGCTGAAAGAGAAATGTGGAGGGCATAATAGAGTTTAAACAGGGAAGGAATTCAGGTCTGGTCCTCATCCAAGAGCAACACATCTGTGTTCCTGTGTGTACTGTTGACTTAGAAATGGTCATTAGGAGACAAGGAATCTCATTTTTGTAGTCAAGATAGCTCTCTAGTTGAGAGCATCCTGGCAAACTTCACATTTTTCCCATCCAAGAGACCAAAACCAGCATGCATTCACATTCATTTCAACTGCCTTTATTTAGTTGTTGGACACATTTTTTTTTAAAATTCAAAAGCTGAACATTCTTCTGGATCTGTCAAATGATGAAACTCTTCACACTCTGAGAAGAGATTTGATTTGGGGGGAGGTCGCCAAAAGTCGTCATCAACCTAATCTGACAGCTAAGGAGGGTGATCAAAACGGGGAGAAGCATTTTTGATGACAAACAAGGTGTGACTGTAAAAGGAACAGACTGGTTTTCTGACGTAATGCCTCAAAAGACATTTTTTCCAAGGATCTCAAAATATTTAAATCAATCACAGTATCAGGATCCCCGAAGGCAGATTATGTCCTCTCAGCACCTGGCATGGCACCTGACACACAGTAGGTGCTTACGAAATGCTCGCCAAAATAAATAGCTGTGAATGTTTCCTCCATGATGCGTAGGAAGAACTATCTATGCCTGCTCATGCTGTGTGACTCTTTTCCATGTCCTCAGGGACTCTTGTCTACATCTTCCCATAAGTTTTCCATAGGAAATGCACCCAAGGTACTGAATGCCTTCTTTACTTTCAACAATGCATATTTATGCAAGACACTTATGAGTTAGTTCCAGAGACAGTCTTGGGGCATATGTATAGAGTGAGAAGACTTACAAATACGGAAGGCAGGTTAATTCCCAACAGCTTTGATTTCCAACTTGTCTTGCTAGAGACTGAGAAGAGAAGACTTCCCCTTGGGTAAGAATGAGTCATTCCTTCTTAGATAAGCTGAAACCTTATCTTACTCTCAGCTTTAGAATACCATTATTCTTGTGTGTTTTTATATTTCTTTTTTCATTTTAATATATAATTTATTTATTTTTCAGTTTTCAACATTCACTTCCATAAGAATTGGAATTCAAAATTTTCTCCCCAACTCTCTCCACCCTCCACCTCAGGATATCATGGATCCATCCCATCCAACCCTTCCCCTAATCAGTCCTCCCTTCTATCACCACCCCTTTTCCATCCCCCTCCCCTCCATTTTCCTGTAGGGCAAAATAGATTTCTATACCCCATTGCCTGTACATCTTATTTCCCAGTTGCTGCAAAAACAATTTTTAACATTCATTTTTAAAGCTTTGAGTTCCATATTCTCTCACTTCCTCCTTCCTTACCCACCTTCATGGAGAAAGCAAGCAGTTCAATATAGGTCATACATGTGTAGCCATGCAGAACACTTCCATAACAGTCGTGTTGTGAAAGACTAACCACATTTCACTCTGTCCTGTTCTCCCCTCCATTTATTCCATTCTCTCCCCTGACCTGTCCTCCTACAATTGTATTTGCTTCTGATTATCCCTTTCCCCAATTTACTGTCCCTTCTATTATCTTCCCTCTCCTATCTCTTCCCTCCCTGCCTTCCTGCAGGGTAAAATTGATTTCTATACCCACTTGAGTGTGTTATTCTCTCCTTAAGCCAAATCCCATGAGAGTAAGGTTCACTTATTCCCTTTTATCTCCCCCCTCTTCCCCTCCATTGTAAAATTTTTCTTGCCTCTTTTATGTGAGATGATTTGCTACATTCTACCTCTCCCTTTCTCTTTCTCCTAGTACATTCCACTCAATAGTAAATTTTAGTTTTTGGGTATTCTCCCTTCATATTTAGCTCAACCTGGGCCCTCTGTCTATGTATATAGATATACATACACACACATGCACCCATACACATATACATACACACATACACACACACATACATACCTTCATACATACACATATATTTATATATGTGTATATCTATATACACATATACATATATAAATACCCTCTAACATATACCCTAATACTGAGAAAAGTCTCATGAGTTACAAATATTGTCTTTCCATGTAGGAATATAAACAAGTCAACTTTAATGAGTTCCTTATGACTTCTCTTTCCTGTTTACCTTTTCATGTTTCTCTTGATTCTTATATTTGAAAGTCAAATTTTCTATTCATCTCTGGTCTTTTCAACAATAATGCTTGGAGGTCCACTATTTCACTGAAATTCCATTTTTTCCCTGAAGTATTATATTCAGTTTTGCTAGGTAGGTGACTCTTGGTTTGAATCCTACCTCCTTTGACCTCTGGAATATCATCTTCCAAGCCCTTTGTGTAGAAGCTGTTAAATTCTGTGTTATCCTGATTGTATTTCCACAGTACTTGAATTGTTTCTTTCTGGCTGCTTGTAATATTTTCTCCTTGTCCTGGGAGCTCTGGGATTTGGCTACAATATTCCTGGGAGTTTTCCTTTCAAGGTCTCTTTCAGGAGGTGATGAGTGGATTCTTTCCATTTCTATTTTACCCTCTGGTTCTAGATTATCAAGGCAGTTTTCCTTGATAATTTATTGGAAGATGATATCTAGGCTTTTTTTTTATCATAGTTTTCAGGTAGACCAATAATTTTTAAATTATCTTTCCTGAATCTATTTTCCAGGTCAGTTGTTTCTCTTTCTCCAATGAGATATTTCACATTGTTTTCTATTTTTTAATTATTTTGGTTTTGTTTTACTTCTTGATTTCTCATAAAGTCATTAGCTTACATCTGCTTCATTCTAATTTTTAAGGAATTATTTTCTTCAGCGAGCTTTTAGACCTCCTTTTCCACTTGGCCATTTCTGCTTTTTAAGGCATTCTTCTCCCCATTGGCTTTTTAGATCTCTTTCGCCATTTGGATTAGTCTGTTTTTAAAGGTGTTATTTTCTTCAGCATTTTTGGGTCTCCTTTAACAAGCTATTGACTCATTTTTCATGATTCTCTTGCACAGCTCTCATTTCTTTTCCTAATTTTTCCTTCCACCTTTCTTACTTGATTTTCAAAATCCTTTTTGATCTCTTCCATGGCCTGAGACCATTTCATATTTTTTTGGAGACTTTGGATGAAGGAGCCTTGACCTTGATGTCTTCCTGCAGTTGTTTGCTTTGATCTTCCTCCAATTGTACGCTTTGATCTTCCTTATCCAAAAGGATGGAAGAAAATATATTTTCATCAAGAACGTGACCTTCTAGAGTCTTATTTTTTCCCCCTTTGGAGCGTTTTCCCAGCCAATTACTTGACTTTTGAGCCCTTTGTCAAGTGGAGGGTATATTACCCCAGGCTTCAGAGATTTTGTGCAGCTATCCCTAGAGAGATATCTCTAGGGACCTGTAAATTCTCAGTTCCTCCAAGGTGGTGTGATCAAAGGAGAGGTGTTTATCCCTCTCCTGGCCTGTGCTCTGGTCTGTGAGCAACCACAAGCACTCTTTTTTTCCCTCTCCATAGCTACCACTAGCTCCACCACATCAGTGCTCCTCCTTACCCCAGGACTGCTACTCAGGGCTGAGACCCAGATCAGCTGCTCACTTCCTCCACTGTTTGTAGGCTGAAAACTCCAGAATTGCTGTGGCCCCAGCCCTGGGACTAGGGCTGGGACTGGGGGTAGAGCTGGACCATGCTCCCCTCTCACCCAGGTGAAAGAGCTTTCTCACTGACTTTTGAAGCTGTCTTTGGCATTTGTGTGTTGAGAAATTTGGAAACCACAGCAGCTGCCTGTGATTCAGTGCTCTGAGGCCTGCTCCAGTCCTGTCTGTGCCAGCTGCAGCTCACACTGCACTATGCTCCACCCTGAGCCCAGTGCAATAGACCCTTTCCATCAGCCTTCCAGGTTGCCTTGGGCTGGAAATCTGTTTCATTCTGTCATTTTGTGGCTTCTGCTGCTCTAGAATTTGTTTAGAGTCATTTTTCACCTGTATTTTAAGGCCTTTGAGAGGAGAGCTCAAGCAGGTCCTTGCTTCTACTCTGCCATCTTGGCTCCCCCTCTATTTCTTGTGTGGTTTTTAAAATTCTATTCTAATCTGCATAACTTCCCTAACTTCAGATTACTATTTTGCTTGGATAAATGGGTTTTGATAAGTAAATCATTATTCATTATTCATAATGTCCTTTTCTGTAACTGACATATAGTAGGAAGAGGCCAAGTTAGTGAGTGAAGTTTCTTAAAACAGAGGAGCACTGAATGTTGTGAGTTTATCCTTTCTCCTTACTACCAATATTTGAGGGGGATACACAGCTATAATTCTAGCCTAATACTTCTTTCAGAGACTACAGGAAAGATCACCCAACCTTGGTGGCCTAGGCCCACCTGTTAGCTTCTGCCCTATTGGGGTACTAGTGGTATGGACTTGGTCCTTGGATCTCCTCTCTGAAAGCAAGGCCAGATCTCAGATCCTACGTATCCAGGATGCCTGTGAACCCTGTCTATATGTTTGGATATTCCATGTGGATACACATACATTATGTTCAGTTGTTTTCCAGTTGTGTGCAACAATTCATAGTTCCATTTGGGTTTTTCTTGGCAAAGATATTTGAGTGATTTGCCATTTTCTTATCTAGTTCATTTTATAGATGAGGAAACTGAAGCAAACATGGTTAAATAGTTTGTCCAGGGTCACATAGCCAGTAAGTGTCTGAGGTTGGATTTGAATTCACGAAGATGAGTGTTCCTGACTCCAAACACAGTGCTCTATCCTGCACCCCCTAGCTGCCCATACATTATACGCATATGTTACATAAACAAAAAATAATACAATGTGTAGCTCAAGCTTCTCTGGATATACCTAGTTCTTATATAGAGAGACATCCTTGAGGGCCCTTTAGAGGATGCCAAAATTGTCTAGTATGGTATTTGCTGCATTCTCTACCTACCATGCAGGTTGGGGATAACCTTCTTTGATTGGCTGCCTATATCTTTAAAACTGGCAAGACAGAGCCGCTCTTTTCCACCATCTTTTCAGCTAGGCATACCCAAAGAAACCTGGGTTACAGAAGTAATTTCTAAAGGGAAATAGGCCTAACAAGAATGGTCCTTGTGGAAGAAATGGCACTAGGGCTTTGAAGTTAAGGCAGAGGTGAGGCAGAGGTGAGGAGGAAGCACATTCCAGAAATGAGCTCAATATATGTCTAGCAACTGAACTCCACATGCAGTTGTAACTGAGCTTTCCCCAACATGTAAGGTATAGATTGTATGTGTAGATATATTGGCCTTATTTTTATGAATACGACCTTGGTCATTATCATAATACGCTTTCCCGAAAGCTGAAGCAGGCAACGATCCCTCATGGGAACTTGTGACTATTGATATAACACCATAAAATTCTATTAGAAACATGAAGACAGAACACTGACACTTCAGACTATCTTGGGATATGGAATGTAAATAGACCAAGTTTCAAATAGAAACATTCCCAAACTTCTATTATCAAACATAACAACTCTGAGACACAGCAGCATGTCGAGGGGTTCTGGCAACAAAGAATTTCAGAGTCAAGTTCCAGTACATGGTGTTGAAATATGTCATAAGAAGTAATAGAATCCACCTACTTTCAGAAAAACTCTTCTCTCCATGCAGCATCAGCATTCTGGCATCTACCCTCGCTTTTTCTCTGGAAGAGAAGTTGGTGGGTGGGATCATAGGATTCAGAGCTGGGATCTGTGGAGACCACCACCTTGTCCAACTCTTTCATGTTACAGATGAGGAAGCCAGGGTTTAGAGGTGTGAAATATCTTAGCTAAGCTTGCATAGGTGGGGAGGAGGAGAGCCAGTATCTAAACTTTTTTTATTCTAAACACAGTGCTCTTTCCACCACATCGCTGACCTCAGGTCAAGGTAGGTTGTTAGAAGGGCAAGGAGATAGGTGTCATCCATCATAAGCCAGTGAAAAAGTATTTTGTGAGTGATTCTTTTTGGCCACTGTGAGGCTACAATAAAGTACAAGACATGATTATTGTCTTCTCAATGCAGTTCGGTTGAGTA
Organism: Notamacropus eugenii; assembly: GCF_028372415.1. NCBI lineage: Eukaryota > Metazoa > Chordata > Mammalia > Diprotodontia > Macropodidae > Notamacropus > Notamacropus eugenii. The sequence continues at coordinate 475,534,774 of NC_092875.1, forward strand.
GACAAAAAGCACTTAATAGTTACCAGAATATGGTAGCCCTTGATTTCTTCAAGTGCTCAGTGCTATGGAATGAGGTCAGAGGAAAGAAAGCTCATTGAAGGATTGTCCAGGAAAGCTTCCAAAACAGGGCAATTGGACTCAGATGGAGCCTTGATGAATAACTAAGGTTCCAGGAGGCCTAAAGGAAGGTTGGGGAGGAGAAAGTGCAATAGATTTCAGGTTGAAGGCTATAGAGTTACAAATGGAAAAGTATGAATTCATTTAGGTTACAGGGTATTTGGGGGTCAGCAAGTAGAGCAGAAAGGTTAGAATGGAAGGTTCCTATAAGGAACAAGCAGGGAAGACACTTATACAGACAGGTGAGGAGTCACCCAGTGGGGGACTTTGAATGTTAGACACAAGAGTTTGGATTTGTTCCTATAGATGATGGGGATTCATGAAAAGTTTCAATCAGGAAATTATGCAAATAATGTTTTAGGAATATTAATCTTATATCTATAGGAAGGATGGATTTGTAGGAAGGAAAGCTGGGAAGCATGAAAATCTGTGAAGAGACAATTGCAATGGTACAGGCAAAAGGGAATGTGGGCTTGGAGGAGAGTCATGATGGTGGGGTATGGAAAGGCAACACTTCCCTTTCCTTATTACATTGAAGATAATAAATTATGAAATTATCACATTCGAGATAATAAAGTATCAAAGAATTCTTTCTATGTATATTATCCTACCAATTAGAGTAAAAACTTCTTGTGGTCCGGGTTTACATTTTATGATGCCTTTACATCTCCAACACCCAAGATAGTACTTTACACAGAGCAGATGCCTAATAATTTTTTAAAATTAATTTTACAATTAATTCCAAAGAGAAGGATTTGTCAAGTAGTGATTGCACTAGCTCTACCATTTAATTGCTAAAAAATTTCCTTTCTATACTACATAGACCAAAATTCCTCAGAGTCATAATACTTTCTAATCAAAGAAGCAAAGCTACTGAATTCCTATTTGGTGCTAAGATTACACTATTGTGAGGATATAAAAAGTATAAAGCACAAGCCCTGTTCTCAGGAAAGTTACAGTCGAGTCAAGAAACAATAAGACACAAAGATGAAAAATAAAGAGCAAAGGCTAAATAACAGTGAATTTTCAGGAGAGGGAAAAATCACTGGGGAAACCAGTGACTTTGGAAAGAGGCAGAGATCACGGAAGAGAAGTGTCCTTGTGAAACAGCAAGAGAACTCCTTGTAGAGGGAGATCCCTCAGGATGGGGAGAAGTCACGAGAAGGATGGAAGGAGAAGTAATTGTGTTGAAGGAAGAAGTCACTAGAGACACGTCATTGTGAGATGGAGAAGAGGCTCCATAGTGTTACAAAGGCAACCAAGTCTGGGTTGAAATGCAGGCATCAAGGATTTTTAAGCCCAAGACCCCAAGGTAAGAACCTTTGCAACCAGAGCCTCTCCTGGATCTGTCAGTACTATTATTGACTTGGTACACTAAGAAACCACCGAATTCTAGAACCAGGGCTGGAAGGGACTTTTGAGATCAACTAATCTCTGTCTCTCATTTAACAAATGAGAAAACAGAAATGCAAAGTACTTGTGGCCTGTCTTTTGAGGAGGGACAGGCAGCACAAGTTGGAGGAATGAGTGTGGTAGGATACATGCAACTCTGCCTAGCCCTTACCTGTCTTAAGAACAGAGATGGGTGTAGACCAGGGCTGCCAGCTGTGAGTAGTTCAATAGCTAATTGGTACCTTTTTCAGTTTGTTCTAGGAGCAGTTGGCTGAAAATGAAAATACAAGAGCTGATATAGTTGGAGGGTGATTTGGGGGTCCTCTTGGAAAGCAGCCCTCTTGACTCATATTGTGAGGATCATCCCCAAAGACCATTCACTGTTCTTCCAGTAATGCCATTGGCCATGAGCATTTCAGCCTCTTATAAAAGAGAGGTTAGAGTGATTAATTACAGAATAAGTTATTATAAGTAATTATGAATATTATGAAATATTATAGAGCTCTTCAGAATATATATATACATGTGGATATGTATTTGTAAACAAACATGTATGTATGTATGTATGTATGTGTTATACTGCAGACTATGTGCTGTGTATCTGTAAATGCAGATACATGTGTATACATAGGTGTGTATGTGCCTTGTAAATATACAGTATATGCATATGTATGTATATATTATATATGTATTTGTATGTGTATAGGCAACACTACCTCTAAAAAACGGCTTACATCAACTATTCCTAACTTTTGGAAGAAGTTTAGCTAAAAGACTATTAAATGTGAGTATTTGTTTTGCTTAACTATTTGTTGCAATGGCTTACTTTTTGTGTTTCTTTCTTTTAAGTAGGGGAGATAGAAGGATTAGAAAATAAAAGTTTGTTCATTGAAAAGAGACAAAATTTCATTAATTCAAAATACTATTAAAGGGGGAAAAGCGAGTTGTAGTAGTAGCTGTTAGTGTTTGCTCTAATAAAAAATGCGTTTGTACATTAGCTCAAGCAAAAGAGAAGTCTGCGTGACGCCACTGTTAACTTCGTTCGTTTCTTTGTATTCTACAAAGATGCCTAATCATAAAATAGACAGACAAGTTCCGAGAACTGAACTTTTCTAATGGATTAGCCACCAACTTACTGGCTCAGTGACCTTCACTAAGTCAATACCTCAGTTTCCTAATTTATAAAATGAGGGCAATAAAACCTCTTAGCAGAAGGAAGAATGAAAATGGAGAAGACAAAGCCAGGAGGATGCCTTTGAGCTCAGAGATAGGAGTAAGTAAATAGAAGGTCCTATCAGGCTACGAACATGTAATAGAGACAGCGAGAGGAGGGGAAAAAATATTAGCTCCAACAGTGTGTCTGACCATAGAGCATGATTTACCTTTAATCACAAGATCCTGAGGTTCAAAAAGATTGCAGCCTCGATTATAGGAGACAACGGTAGTTACCAAAAGAGATGGACTTGACTGAGAAAAGGGAACTAGGCATAAGAGAAATGTGAGAGAAAGCCAGCTCCAAAGGGGGACCATGAATGAGGACAAGGACTGTATTCAGAGGATCCATATTGATGAACTGTCCCATTCCCTGTTCCATACTGCTGATGGCTATAGCTGGGGGTGAAGGCGTGGCCACCAAGGGGCTCTGGTGGACTCACCAGCCTCAGTTAGGCGCATGGGTAAGATCTCTGGAGGACGCCTGCCTTTTAGTGAGGACCGATAGTGCTTGGGACAGAGAGTTCCAAAGATCTCACTGGCTGGATGATCTCCCATGTTCTCTTTATTCTCTCCACGTAATTTTTAATTTGTCTCTTCCTGTCATAATTTTCATTATTATTTATAATGCTGCCTTGTGCTCTCTTCTTTCCTCTTCTTTCTATCCCTCTAATGTAGGATAGTTTGAGTTCCTCCATTATTGATGGTCTCTCCCATTTGGCCTCTTTCCTGCTGGCCCTGCTCTCTGCTGTTCTCCCTGGTCCAGTTCTGAATATGCTTATGTCATAAAGTCTTTTTGCTTTTAGCCCATAATTTTTTCATCAACAGGAAACCTAATCATGGTTTAATAGAATGATCAATGGAAGAGACCACAGGGAACATCTAATCCAGCCATTTCATTTTCCAGATAAGACAACTGGATCCCAAAGAAGTAAAGTGACTAGCTCAAACCTTAGAGTTGGGATGTGAACCCAGCGCTCTGGCCAATAGTCCCAAGCCAGCTAGTCTCTCTTGACATATATAATTATCTCATTCAGATGGGCCAGTTTTCATGGGTACCATAGCTAGTTACTGCTAATGCTGAGAGATACAGATCTCTGGCCCCCCTAACCTTCCTTCTATAAATTCAGGGAGCAGAGGAGAGAAGGGGACTGTCTTCAGTCATCAATCGTCTTCCTGAGTAGGTCTAATCTGAAGACCAGGATTTTGTAACATTCCTGTGCTGTGTGACCTGAAATGTTTGTTCCTACTTGGCACAGCTGTTAAGAGAGACAGACCGAGAGAGACAGACAGAAAGAGGGACATAGAGATAGAGACAGAGAGACAGACCGAGAGAAGAGAGATGAAGACAGAGAGACAGAGACAGAGAAAAGAGACAGAAAGACTGAGAGAGAGAGGGAGAAAGAGAGGGAGGGAGAGAGAGAGAAAGAGAGAAACAGAGAGGGAGAGAGAAAGAGAGAGAGAGAGGGAGGGAGGAAGAGAGAGAGGGAGGGAGGGAGGGAGGGAGAGAGGGAGAGAGAGAGGGAGGGAGGGAGAGAGAGGGAGAGGGAAGGAGGCAGAGAGAGAGAGAGAGAGAGAGAGAGAAAGGAGGGAGAGAAAAGAAAAGAAAGAGAGAGAGAGAGAGATGGGGGGGTAAAAAATGTGACATGGGAGAGGAGCCAAGATGGCGGAGTAGAAAGATACACATATGCTAGCTCTGAACCCACAGCCCATAAAATACCTGTAAAGAAGAACTCCCAACAAATTCTGGAGCAGCAGAGTCCACAGAACAATGGAGTGGAGGAGATTTCTGTTCCAGAGACACTTGAAGGGCTGACGTGAGGGGTCTGTTGCACACCGCAGCGGAGCCCAGCCCTGCCTTGGCCACGCAGCACCTAGAGGAGCAGATCCAAGCAGGCTCCAGGGATAGAATCTCCAGCAGCTGTGAGGGTCCCTCCACCCACAGGAGGCAGGAGTCAGTGGAAGAGTCTTGTTGGCTGGCCTAGAGGGGAGCAGGGTGTCCCCATGACTCAGGCCCCCTCAGGGGGCAGCAGCGGAGGTGGCAGCAGACAAGGGCTCCCGGAGTCGGGGGGAGTTCGGGTCTGTTGTTGGGAGTCTCTGCATGGACCCCCTGGGTGAGCTGAGCCCCATGTGGTGGCCCTGCCCCCACCTGAGCAGCTGAACTTAATCTCACACTGAATAGCAGCTCCACCCCTGTCCAAAACCCTGAGACTGGGGAGCACCATTTGAATCTCAGACCTCAAGTGCTGGCTGGGCCGATCTGGAGGTGAGGTGGGTGTGGAGAGGACACTCAGAAGTAAAGCCACTGGCTGGGAAAATGCCCAGAAAAGGGAAAAAAAATAAGACCACAGAAGGCTACTTTCCTGGTGAACAGATATCTCCTCCCATCCTTTCAGATGAGGAAGAACAAGGCTTACCATCAGGGAAAGAGGTAGAAATCAAGGCTTCTGTATCCCAAACATCCAAAATAAATATTCAAGGGGCTCAGGCCATGGAAGAGCTCAAAAAGGATTTTGAAAATCAAGTTAGAGAGGTGGAGGAAAAACTGGGAAGAGAAATGGGAGAGGTGCAAGAAAAGCATGAAAAGCAGGTCAACACCTTGCTAAAGGAGACCCAAAAAAATGCTGAAGAAAATAACACCTTTAAAAATAGGCTAACTCAATTGGCAAAAGAGGTTCAAAAAGCCAAAGAGGAGAAGAAGGCTTTAAAAAGCAGAATTAGCCAAATGGAAAAGGAGGTTCAAAAGCTCACTGAAGAAAATAGTTCTTTCAAAATTATAATGGAACAGATGGAGGCTAATGACTTTATGAGAAACCAAGAAATCACAAAACAAAACCAAAAGAATGAAAAAATGGAAGATAATGTGAAATATCTCATTGGAAAAACAACTGACCTGGAGAATAGATCCAGGACAGACAATTTAAAAATTATGGGACTACCTGAAAGTCATGATCAAAAAAAGAGCTTAGACATCATCTTTCATGAAATTATCAAGGAAAACTGCCCTGAGATTCTAGAACCAGACGGCAAAATAAGTATTCAAGGAATCCACTGATCACCCTCTGAAAGAGATCCAAAAAGAGAAACTCCTAGGAACATTGTGGCCAAATTCCAGAGTTCCCTAGTCAAGGAGAAAATATTGCAAGCAGCTAGAAAGAAACAATTCAAGTATTGTGGAAATACAATCAGGATAACACAAGATCTAGCAGCTTCTACATTAAGGGATCAAAGGGCATGGAATATGATATTCCAGAAGTCAAAGGAACTAGGACTAAAACCAAGAATCACCTACCCAGCAAAATTGAGTATAATACTTCAGGGGAAAAAATGATCTTTCAGTGAAATAGAGGATTTTCGAATTTTCTTGATGAAAAGACCAGAGCTGAAAAGAAAATTTGACTTTCAAACACAAGAATGAAGAGAACCATGAAAAGGTAAACAGCAAAGAGAAGTCATAAGGGACTTTACTAAAGTTGAACTGTTTACATTCCTACATGGAAAGACAATATTTGTAACTCTTGAAACTTTTCAGTATCTGGGTGGTTGGTGGGATTACATATACACGCGCACACACACATACACACACACACACAGAGACAGAGAGCACAGAGTGAATTGAATAGGATGGGATCATATCTTTAAAAATGAAATTAAGGGGTGAGAGAGAAATATATTGGGAGGAGAAAGGGAGAAATTGAATGGGGCAAATTATCTCTCATAAAAGAGGCAAGCAAAAGACTTTTTAGTGGAGGGATAAAGAGGGGAGGTGAGAGAAAAACATGAAGTTTACTCTCATCACATTCCACTAAAGGAAGGAATAAAATGCACACTCATTTTGGTATGAAAACCTATCTTACAATATAGGAAAGTGGGGAAGAAGGGGATAAGCAGGGTGGGGAGGATGATGGAAGGGAGGGCAGTGGGAGGAGAGAGCAATTTGAAGCCAACACTCTTGAGGAGGGACAGGATCAAAAGAGAGAATAGAAGCAATGGGGGGCAGGATAGGATGGAGGGAAATATAGCTTGCCTTCCCAAAGGGAATGGATGGGGAGGGAGAGATGAAGAAAAGTTGGAACTCAAAGTTTTAGGAGCAACTGTCAAGTATTGTTCTTGCTACTAGGAAATAAGAAATACAGGTAATGGGGTATAGAAAGTTATCTGGCCCTACAGGACAAAAGAGAAGATGGGGATAAGGTAAAGGAGGGATGTTAGAAGAGAGGGCAGATTGGTGATAGGGGCAATTAGAATGCTTGATGTTTTGGGGTGGGGGGAGGGGACAAATGGGGAGAAAATTTGGAACCCAAAATTTTGTAAAAATGAATGTTAAAAGTTAAATAAATAAATTTAAAAAAAAAAGAGAATACATAGATCTAGACTCTCTTTGGTGCTGACTCTAAAGAAGAAGAAAAAGAACCTAGAGGGGAAGGACACATACAGGAAGCCAGTTTCTTAACAAATCTTTGATTTCCAATCTGCCTTCCTAAAGATTGTGGGGAATTTCCCTTTGGGTGAGATGGGGATCTCTCTCTTAGCTAGGCTGAAATATCTCACTCCTAGGAGAGAATTCATTTACTTCAAGTATTTTCTGGTTTATTCTAATTTTTACAACTTTTTTAAAAAAATTTCTATTTGCTATCTGCTTTGGTAAATGGATATACTCACTATTTGAAATTTGTCATGGTCTTTTGTGTAACCCTTCCTTGGCCTGAAGAAGCCAAGTCAGAGAGTATAAGCTCTTGAACAGCAAGGAGATCAAATCAAATCAAAGGAATTAATCAAAACTATTCATTAGCAGGTCAAATACTGAAGCTGAAGCTTAAATACTTTAGCCACATAGTGAGAAGACAGGACTCATTGGAAAAGACTTTGATGGTGGGAAAGACTGTGAAGGCAAAAGGCAAAGGGCACACACAGCAGAGGAGGAGATGGATAGTGCCCTGGAAACAATGAACATGGGAGAATCGAACGTGATTGAGCGTCTGAATAACAACGTTCTCTCCCTTTAATTAATATCTAAGTGGTAGCTTTTTTATTTAAATTGAAATATCACGCCCCTATGGCAGCAATATTTAGGAATGCTGACTAATATAATATTATCCCAGTACCTCCCTTTTCAGAGAATGGAGTAACCAGTCTCACAGCCTCTTCCCTCATTCCACTCAAGCCAGAACCGTAGTCTGCTTTGGAAAAGGATGGATAAAATAATAGAGATGCTTGTCAAAGCTTCTCTTTGATCTATGTCTATGTGCTTAAAGAGCTCATATAGGTCTTTCTAGCACACATGGACAGCATGCACCTTACATAAGATATTCTTATGCATGTCTATAAGATTAATGCCCTTCCTGTGGGCATCGATAGATACCAAAACTCTTCTTCGTGTTACAAGGGCTTCACTCCTCTTTGAGTTGAGCCAGCACTGAAATAGTTTTGATTTTGTTTGAGGGTAGGAGTGGTGGTTCCTTTGGGAAGGTAGCAAGAGTGAGATGGAAAAGTCATGTAATCTCTTTTAAATGGTGTTAAGAATCGTAAAAAAGCCTTCTATCCAAGAAGACCAACCATAAAGCTGTGTTGTTTTCAGGAGATATGAGACAAGGAAGTAAAAAGGAGTAACATTAAACTATTAGGAAAGGGGCAAGGGAGCAAGCATTTATGACATACCTACTATGTGCCAGATACTGGGATAAGTGCTTCACAAATAGCACCTCATCTTGGGAGAGAGGCTCTATTATTGTTTCCATTTTACACTTGAGGAAATTAAGGCAGGGTTTAAGTGACTCATCCAAGGACACTCAGATAGTGTCTGAGTTCATAGGTATGAACTCCAACCCAGCACACTATCCACTGTACCACTTTATACCATATGCAGCAAACTCACTGAAGTAGTTATTGTTTCTAGCCATCTAGACCAGGGTACCCACTAAGAGCAACCATGCTAAGTTTGAGCCCACTCTCTCCAAGCACTGAAGTAGTAGAGGAAGAATGTACTCCCAGTTCAGAAGAAAGTGTGTTTGTACTTCTGTTCTCATTAAATATCCCATTTGTCATTGGTTATCTACATATCAAGAATATGTCAGGGACAGCTAGGTGACACAATGAATGGAGCACCAGCCCTGGAGTCAGGAGGAAACTGTGTTCAAATCTGGCCTCAGACATTTGACACATTTACTAGTCATGTGACCTTAGGCAAGTCACTTAACCCTAACTATCTTGTCTTCCCCCTCAAAAAATAAAGAATATGGCAATAGTTAAATGCTATTGGGGCAATAATTACGGGTGACCATATCAGGAAGAACACGCCAGTATGGGGTCTTGCAGTAATAGCAATAGAAGCAGATATCCCTTGGACCCTGAAGGGGAGACATGGCTAAATTGGGCTTTAGGGATCCCGTCTGCTGGTACATGCATGGACTGGGAGAACATGTCCAGAGCCTTGCGGCATGCTGGTGGCCAACCCTTCAGCATGGTTCACTGGGAATCATGTAGCTCTTATAGTCACAGGGCTTGAACTTGAATCTTGACTTTGTCACTTCCTACTTTTGTGACTTAATCTCTCCAAGCCTCTATTATCTCAACTATAAGATGAAAAGACTGAACTAAAGTACTGTTAATGTCTTTTCCAGATATAAATCCATTGATTTAGGGTTAGGGTTAGAATTATCCCTCCCCCTCAAACCCACAAACATCCCTTACATGAATACATATAAATAGAAAATAGAAATGATATTAATAGCTGGCATTTTACATAGTGCTTCATAATTTACAAAGTGCTTTTCTTACAACCGTTTTGCTCAGTAGTGTGATTATTAGCATCTCCTTTTCTACAAAAAGAAACTGAGGCACCAAGAGGTGATGGGAGGCACTGAAAGTCATTCAGTTAATAAATGGAAGAGCTGGGATTGAAACCCATCTTCTGATTCCAAATACCACGATCACAACTCCATTTTCAGAGGTTACTTAGACCAGAGCTGGCACAGCTGCCCCAGCAATTGACTGGAAGGTAAGTCAACTGACATTGCAACCATACTCTAGTGTTATCCCAATTCAACTGTCCCATCAGGACAGGCATCTCCCCTTTTGTCATGTACCTCTCCACTTGCTATCCATTTCTATTAAAGGAATAATAATTTAATGTTACCATCATGACTGGAAAGGACTCGGCTATCTACTGCCCTTGGGCTCCATTCGGAATCCCTGTGCTTCTGGAGAGAAGGGGAGCATGGGGTGGGGGTGACGATGCAGTGATTTGAAGTGTCAGTCAGTGAACATTTATTAAACGTCCACTATGTGCTGGGGATACAAAGAAAGTTAAAGACAGCCCCATCTCTCAAGGAACTTGCAGTCAAATGTGGAAGCCAACAGCAAGCAAATTCACTGAGAGTTCCTCCGATTCTGTCTAGACTCCAGTTTCCATCCCTGATTACCGCTTCCCCCTTGCACGCGTCCATCCACGTCAGCTCCGTTCAGCTCTGTACTCTCCTTCCATTGTCAGTCAAGAAACAGTTATGAGGTACCTATTATGTGCTAGGTACATTGTTAGTTAAGTGTTGGGATATAAAAAGGGGCAAAGATAGCCCCTGCCCTAGAGAAGCTCCCAGTGCAATGTGCTTTTCTGAACTCATTCCATTTTTCCCAAGTTGCCTTTCCTGTAAGGACTCTTCTTCTCACACTCCCTTTCATCTACCTATATTTATAGAATCCTGGCTCTCCTCTGAAAATGTTTTGTATCCTTGGCCTCTCTTCCTAGTCCTATATGTACCTTCTTTCTTACCCCTGGACACACAGCGGCTCAGGAAGGGATGTATGCCTGCTTCTCCTCCTCCTTCCTACTTCTAGCCCTCCCTGTATCACCTTCACTTGGAGGCTTCTTATTTTGAGATTCAGTCCATTCAGATATTCAGGGTAGCTAGGGGGAAAGAGTGCCAGGTCTAGAGTCAGAAAGACTCATCTTCATGAATTCAAATCTGGCCTCAGACACTTACTAGCTGTGTGACCCTGGGCAAGTCACTTAACCCTGTTTGCTTCAGTTTCCTCATCTGTAAAATGAACTGGAGAAGGAAATGGCAAACCTCTCCATACCTTTGCAAAGAAACCCCACATGGGGTCACAAAGAATTGGATACAATTGAAACAACTCAACAACTATTCAGACACATCATCCTGTCCAGATTCAATTGTCCAGCTCCAGGTCACTCACCGTCTTCTTTCAAGTCTAGAATACTTGGTTCACAGTCTTCCTCTGTATCTCAGTTCCCACCCTTATACTTGGGGACTTCAATCTCCATGTTGATATCCCCATTATTATCTTTACTTCCTAGTTCATTAGCTTTCCTAGCTCCTAAAACTAGTACTTTCATTCCAAGTCAGCCACACAGAGAGAGCCATAACCTTGATCTCTTCATCATCCACAGAAGTCCCACTTCCAGGATCCATCGGACCATAGAATCTATCTTTCCAGTTCTCCCTGTTTCATCCCTCCTAAGCTTATTCTCCATCTCCACTGTAACCTCTACTCCTCCCTGTTTTCCCAAATCACCACCTCTATCCCTACCTACCTTACTTCCCTCCCTTCAAAATTTCAACTTTTATTTTTACAAATTCAAATCTCCTTTGTCTTGGACCCTTGAGTCCTACTGTCCTCTCTCTGTTCATGCCTTTCTAGATCCCAGCCCTGGGTGACTTTAACTATCAGTTTATTCTGCTTACTGACTTACCTGCTGATGAACACTGCTGTAGAAAGTAAATTCGTGTTCTCCAGTTCCCATTGGGCCTTCGTGTTTGCATATCAGTCCTTTACCAACTGACCAGCACATGCCCCAGAGCCCTCTCCTGCCACCCTTACCTTCCTTACGTGACAGACATTGAAAAGAACAGCTCATTCAACAGCACAAGCCACTCCTACCATCCAGGGGCACTCTTCAGATGAGCTCAGCCTTCTTTGTTCTTTCCTTTGCTTCAGTCTCAGGGCATTGTTCCTTCTCCTTGATAGACCCACCCTTGTATTTGTTCTGCTGATTCCTCCCATCTCCCTAAGCAGCTTGCCCTCTCAATCATTCCCTCTTTTTCTTTCATTTTCCACCTCTTCCTAGTTACTAGCTCCTTATCTGCTATCTCCAAACATCCCCAGATCTCCCTCATGCCTAGAAAGCTTTTATTGACCCCCTGCTTTCCCTTCTCATTTTCATCATCCCATAGCCCTCCTAATTTTAATAGCCATTCTCCAGAAATAAATGAATATGTACATACATAAAAGCTGCCTCCATCCAACTCCACTTGGTTGTCTCCCATTCATTTCTCAGCCCCTTGCTCTCTCTTCATTCTTATTTCCAGGGAACTTCTTTAAGTTCTTTTTTCTATTCTTTCTGCTGGATTTGACAAATTGAAACACCCCTTAATTCTGGGAGTTCCATTCACTCTAAGTTTTTCTGACCCTGCTCCATCATGTTTTTTTCTCAACTGTCTGATAGATCCTTCCTGGCCTCCTTTTCAGAATCATCACCCATGCCCAATTTCCCATACTGCCCATATACCCAACTTCCCATATTACCAATACTCTATCTTGGACCCTCTACATTGTCTAAGTGATCGCATTAGCTCCTATGGGTTGATCTATGATCTCTATATAGATGCTCCCAAATGTATATGTCCAGCTCTTACCTAGTTCCAGTCCCTCATCTCTAACTCGCTGCCTCACACCTGGATATCTCACACTCACCACAAAGTCAATGTCCCAAGCAGAATTTTTTTCCTCCTAAATCTCCTTGTAATTTCCCTGTTTCTGTTGAGGAAACTACTTTTCCTGCGGTCACCCAGGTTTTGCAAACTAAGAGTCAACCTTAGCTCTTCACACTCTCTTACCTATCCTTTCCAATTGGTTACCATGTCTCATCAACTCTAACATCTCTCCCTCTTTCCTCCCACAAATGGCCATGGTTCAAACCCTCATCATATCTCATTGGTGATGTTCTACTGACCTCCTCATTGATCTCCTACCTCCAGTTGCTTGCTTTTCTGATCCATCCTCTATGCAGCTGCCCAATTAACATTCTTAGAGCACAAGACTGACGATGCCATTTCTCCGTTCCTTAGGATCATCAGGATCAAATATAAAATCCTTGGCTTGGCATATAGAGCACTTTAACTTTCAGCCTAGCTTTGCAGACTGATTATACATTATTTCCCCTCACACATTCTACACATTAACCAAATTAGATTATTTGATGTTCCCCAGGCAAGACATTTCATCTCCTGACTCCTGTGCATTTGCAAAGCTGCCCTCCATGCATGGAATGCTCTTACTTCTCCACTTCCATCTCTCAGAAACCCAGAACTCTCAAGGCTCACTTCAGGGGCCACGCCTTCAAAAGCTTTTTTCCAAATCTCCCCCAGTTATTAAATGTCCTCTCCTCCATCACTGGGTGTTTATTTTGTACATATTCTAATTACTTATCTGTAAAACACTGTATGGTATGATATAGCGTAAGCTCATTGGGAGCCAAAAACCCCATTTTTGTCTTTCTACTCGAGTGTCTATCACAGGCCTAGAATACAATTGGTTCTTGGTAAATGATTATTGAGCAATTGATTGACCTGGAACATTAATGGTTACCAGGATACAATACCCAGAAAATTATGGAAACATAGCGGCCCTAATTTATTTTTTTTTAATTTATTTATTTAACTTTTAACATTCATTTTCACAAAATTTTGGGTTTCAAATTTTCTCCCCATTTGTCCCCTCCCCCCACCCCAAAACAGTGAGCATTCTGATTGCCCCTATCACCAATCTGCCCTCTCTTCTATCATCCCTCCTTTCCCTTGTCCCCATCTTCTCTTTTGTCCTGTAGGGCCAGATAACTTTCTATACCCCATTACCTGTATTTCTTATTTCCTAGTAGCAAGAACAGTACTCAACATTCCTAAATGTTCCTAAAACTTTGAGTTCCACCTTCTCTTCATCCCTCCTTCCCCACCCATTCCCTTTGGGAAGGCAAGCTATATTTCCCTCCATCCTATCCTACACCTCAGCAGCCCTAATTTAGCCCAGTCCAGAAAGGGAATTGAGAGTCGCCACTGATGTCTGGCAAATGACACTTTCAATCCCATTTGATTCAAGAAAACTTGATTAAACAACTGCTATTTGAAATAGTAATTTCTGAGGATACAAATACAAAAACCAAACAGTCCTTTGCTCTTCTATTCTTATGGCACAAATAAGTAAAAATAAAAAGTAGAGAAAATAATGCAAAATCATTTCAAAAGAAAGAAAGCCCTAATAACTGAGGGAGAAGAATCTGGAAAGGCTTGAGTAGGAGATGCCACCCAAGCTCTGCTTTGAAGCAAGTTAGGGATTGGAAGCTGTGGGGGTGATAAGGAAGCATCTTCCAGTCTCTTAGACCTGTAAAAAGTTACAAGGGCTTTAGCAAAGAATGAAAAAAAGACTATGAGTCACTAAGAACTCAAACCTACTCCCTGCGGGCCTTGATGATAGAAGAGGGTGCTGGGAAGGCATGGAAGGTAGCTAAAACACAGACAACTTGGGGGGCACATCAACCAGCTAAATGAGTTTGAGACTTTGATCTGCCACAGAAGTCACAAAGGGCTAATTGAACAGTTTCTTCAGCCTTATCTATGAGCCAAAATTAACATTAAACAGAAAGACAGAATCACTGGGATGCTGGAGGGCAGCCAGTCCTTAGCTTGGAAACCCAGGATTGCGTTTTTGCTAAGACTAGATGACAGCAGGAAGATTGTTCCAGCTCTATCTGGCAGACAGAAATAATGGAACTCCACGAAGGGAGATGGGGGGATGGACATACTACCCAAACTCAAAGTAGCCTTCAGCGTCAAGAATAGCCAACAAGTACTCAGTGCTGTTAATTCATTAAATCAACAAGAAATAGCATTTATAGAGACGCTGGCTAGTGCACAATGCTTAAAAGTTGGAGACGAGTCTTTGGCCTCAGAAAGCTAGTCATGAAACTGAAAACAAATGAGAAGGTACACGATCAAATGTTAAATTGTTTTAGAAACTGTCAATGCGTTAGGATTTCCAAGAAAGGAGCGATCAGTGTGGCCTGAAGCATTCTGGGAAGGCTTCGAATTATAGACATTCAGTATTGAAAGGGAACTTGGAAGCCATGGCATCACAAGATTTAAAGTTGGAAGGAAGGAAACAACCATTTATTAAATGTGTGCCTATCCCAGTCCTAAGCGGTTTACAAATATTAGCTTATTTGACCATTGCCACAATCCTGGGGAAGTAGGTGCTATCTTGAGGTGAAATGATTTTACAGGAGTCTAGGGCTGTATTTGAACTCAAGTCTTTCTGACTCTAGGCCCAAAATGCTATCTACTGTACCACCTGGCCATCCCAATGGAAGGGACCTTAGAGTATCTAGGCCAGAGGTGGAGAACCTGCAGTCTCTAGGGTAGAACCAACTTTGTTTGGATCCAGTCACAGGGCCACGCTTGAGGACCCAGAGGGCCACATGAACTGTGGGTCATTTCTCTCTCTTTCATAGATAAGAAAAATAAGACTCAGAGAGGGGATATGACTTGTTCTCGCAAGCAAGAGGACTTTGACCAACAGCCTCCAACCACATCCAACTCTTTTTTTGTCATTACCCAATTCCACCCTTCTTGGACATCAAGTCCAACCTGTACCTGAACAAAAATCCCTTCTGCAACATTTTAGATAAGTGATCTTCTAGCTTCTGTTTAAAAGCTTTCAAGGGCAAGACAAACCATTTCATTTTTTGATGTCTCTCATTAGGTAATTTTTTTCCTTGTAACATATGCTTCCCTGAACCTTTTTTGCTTCTAGTTTCGCTCAATGGGAAAAATAGTCAAAAGGAGGGAATTGTGTAGGAAGGAATTCTTTTATTGATTGTTTTCTTAAGATACCTGGTTTTTGCTTTAGGGATTTTGTTTTTTTAAGAGAAAGGGGTGAGAATACCCAAAGAAGGAAGAAAGTAAATGCATTAGAGGTAAGTAAATGTCCATAGAGGGAGGCAAATGTTTGTCTTTCATGTTGCAGCTATCATCCCCTCCGAGAAGATTCATGGAAGAGGAGTACATCTATCAACAAGCAGTTGTTAAATACACACTCTGGGCCAGGCACTGAGCAGCAACTGAGGGTCCAAAGGCAAATCTCAAATATTTCCTACCCTCAAGTGGATTACGTTCCAACAGGGAGCTAACCTTAGAGGACTGGTGGGTGTGGGGTGGAAGGGAGAGCACAGGAAAACACTCAGGTGGCAGAAACAGGAAAAAGGAAAGACCGAGGAAATCAGCATGGCAACGTTTTAGGGGAGTGAGAAGACTGAGCTGACCAGAGCAAAGAGGCCACGGAACAAGGTCATAACTAAACCTGGTCTGTCCCTCACCACCCAGGACGCAGCTTTATGTGCATTAGCTGTTTTAAATTAATGCTGGTTGAATTGACTTAAGAAAATTGAATCTTAAACCTAGAAATGGCCTTAGGAAAAGCATAATTTTACAGATGAGGAAAATGAGGCATAGAGGAGTAAAGTCATGTGATTATACAACAAATCATCCTGACGTCTAGTCCTACAGCTCAGGTCTCTAGAGGTTCAGTCTTTTGCTTTTCCCATGATACCACTGGAGTTGTTCGATCACTTCGGTCACATCTGAATCTTCATGACTCCAGATGGGGTTTGCTTGGCAAAGATACTGGAGTGGTTTGCCATTTCCTTCTCCAGCTCATCTTACAGATGAGGAAACTAAGGCAAACTTAAGTGACTTGCCTAGGGTCACACAGCTACTGGGTATCTAAGGCCACAGTTGAACTCAGGACTTCCTAACTCCAGACCTACAGCTCTACCCATTGCACCACCTAGCTGCCACTATTGGAGTCAGGAAGCAATTAAGTAGTGAGGAAAAAAGTCAGCTGTCTGACCAGCCGGCAACTCACTGGTGTACCTCAGAAGATGGAAAAACAAAAACCTTCAATAAGAAGGAGTCAGTGAACAGAAAACTAGACTTGGAGTCAGTGGTCCTTGGTTCAAGTCCCATTTCAGACACTAGCTGTGACCCTGGACAAGGGCCCCATCTCCATCTTCTAGTCTGACTCTCCAGGGCTTTAAATTTGTGAACTGTGAGAAGCCTTGTTAAGGCTGGCTCAGGCAGAGTACCCATACAAGGAAACCCTATTCACACCTAAAGAAGAAAGAGCTGTAAGGTAACAAGGGTTCACACCCACCCTGGTCTCTAACAGAGCTACCTGGGATTTCCAATTTAAGGACATCACCAGTCTCAAACAGGACAGAACAGGGCAAGAATGAATTAATGTGAGCTCTAAACCATCAGGCCCTTTCCCCCATCCAGATCATGTTATTTGTACTTTCTTATTGGTGAGGTTTTTGACACTACAGATTAGTTTTGTCTGAAACTTGAGCTGCATTGGTATAAAAAGGCTCTGGATTCCTAGCAAAGATACACAGAGTATTTTCCAGCCAATATATTGTCATTTCAAAAGCAGATTCTAGCAGCAGCAGTCCTGTCCTGCATTTTCATGTTTAAAATGATTAATGAAGACACCAGAGGCCTTCCTCAGTTGGTGACTGCTCCACCGTCCTATCTTAGGGCAAACACTTGCATGTGTTTAGGGCAACCCTCTAGATGGTTTCTTTAATAGTAGGTTAATCCTAAGGTCGCTCTCCATGGCATGAGCATTGGAGTGGTGCACCAGAGAGGGTGTCTCGAAACATCTGTCTTTCTGAAGAGGAAAAAAAAGATGTGGCCAAGCACGGTGGTGGTTCAACATTTATATCTTTTTTCTTCCAAAAACACTTCAGCACCTTTCTGTTCAACTAATTTATGACATCAATACCAAGCTAGAGATTACAAAGTATTATTCTTTGAAAAGATTATCCGAAGTGTGGCTAGTGAGTAATCAATTACATCTCCTTACACAGAAGATATCTCAACGGGATTCCTATTTTTAGGCTGTCATATATTTAAAGGGATAAGTTCTAAACTTTTTTTTCTTTAAATGGCCAAGTCCTTATCTAGTCTCACCAGCACACATTACCCTTCCCCCTCAAGGCTGGGCCCAGCAGATGCTTCCTTTTGCTCAGCCTTCAGAAACTCTTAGTCTCCACCTCATTCACCCCCACCCCCAACCAAGTGTTGACACCATTTCCAAATGTATTTTCACGACATCTGGAAGACCGCAGTGCCATTTTGGATGCTGCGGAAACCAAGTGGCATGGATCAGTGGGAAAATTAGACTATGACGATGTTGAAACTTTCCCTTGACCCTCTTCGTTATCAATATCACCAGTCGGTACTGAGTTACTGGAATGGTTATCTTCTTAGGGCACTCACTCCCTGGTCTTACACCTTTGGCCAAAATCTTAGCAAAGACTGAAGGCTGCTTTTGTATACAGGTGCCTTAGAGCCACTGGTTCATGGAATTTCAGAGCAGGACAGGACCTTAGATTTCACCTTTCTATTAACAATTTAAGCAAGTACAAATGTTAGAGTTGAAAGGGACTTTAGTGGTTGTCTACTAAAGAGAACTAGACCGATTGACTTGCCCAAAGCAACTTTGCTGATTTGTAGTAGGGTAAGGAGATTTAGATAGAACGAGGCCTCCTAGTTCAGAAAAGTTCAGTTCTCTTTTCCACTGTGTCATGCCCTGTCCTTTTTATGATAGCGGTTACAAGGATTAGAGAGTGTGTTTTCACATATACCAACTCTTCCATTCTGTAAGAATGTCCCATCTATTGTGCTGGAACCATTTCTAATCTTTAAAGTCAAAATTGGGTCCCACCTCCTCCAAGAACTTCCCCAGTCCCCCAAGATGTAAATAAAACATGGGATAGGGGTTTGGTGCTGAATTTGAAGTAAAAAAAACCTGGGTACAAATCTGAGGGGAAGTATCAACCTCTCCAAGTTTCAGTTTCCAAATCTGCAAACTGAAGAGGTTGGATTAGATTATCTCAAAGATTCCTTCCAGCTCTAGGTCCACAGCCCCATGATCTTTCTGTGTCAGAGACCTGAGTGTCTCTCTCATCTATTTAGATTCTAATTTTTGTTGTAGATGTATATATTGCAATGTATGATGTGCGCATGTGCATGTATATGGATATGTACTGTACACACATAACATGTATCCTTGTGTATTAGATGCCCATGACATATGTATATACATGTGGATATATGCATGTGTGCATATATACACATGACACGTGTGTATGAGATACCTACAAGTATCTATCTATGTACATATGTATATATCAATGTGTGTATAAATACAGACATATACATAAGTAATAATAGACCGTGTATTACACACACGTATAACATATATGTAGATTATGTCATCTTCCCCCCAGCAGAATGTAAATTTCTTACAAATAGGGACCTTGTACTTCTCTCACCATCTGGTCCAGTGTCTAGAACATAGCGGGTGTCCAAGAAAACCAAACGGCCCCATTTTTACTTCTCACCGAAACAGTCATTTTGGATTTTAATGGAAATACTGACTTGTGCATTGTTTCTGCTCCAAAAAAAATTCCTTAAAATTTCCTAGCCCAAAACTAACATGTACATTCTCTTTCCCACCATTTCAACCAATACCAGGGAGCAGGCAGGTGGCAGATTGACTTACAGCCCCATAGCTGGCATCTAGAAAGAGGCAATTCTGGTGACTGCATTTTGGCAGATATGGCAACTTTCTGGGCCAGATCTTTGACTTTGGGAGTTCAGAATCCATCTTAAATGATTAATAAATCAACGTAAATTTTAAAAAATCATAGTTGTTTTGAAAATAAGAGCTTTCATATCTTAGCAATATTTTATTTAAACAAATCATACTGGGTAGAGCCAAGAGAGTGAGAGAGCGAGGAAAATACAACCAGGCTCCTTCAACCTAACTCCTCCACAAATATCAAAGAAACACACTAGGTCAGATCCTGATAGGAAAAAAAAAAATTTTTAATTACACAGATTCATTTTCCCAGTCCTGGTCAACATGGGAAGATGGAGAGGCCTACGAACACTAGGGATGAGGTTCAGCTAAGGGAGTGCTGTACGCACAGCATTGCAGTACACAGGAACTGAAAGGGGATCAATGGGCAAGAAGAGGTCTGAGACCCCATGTTGGGGGGATACCTCATCTTTGGACAGGAAGCAGTTACAGGTGCCCACAGGCAGTTCTGTGGCTTACTCCCCAGTTCCCAGAGAGACTGACGAGGAAACCTGTGCCTAAGGGTGGCATTGCAGAGGGAGGAGCAGTTCTTGGGTCTGAGGTCATTTACTGAGATAGGGACAATTTCAGAAGCATACAGTAGATGTGTGGCTCTGACTCCAGGAGCTGAGCAGGTACTCTGTGTCTACCTTTAGCCCTGTCTGAAACCTGCAGCAGAATAACAAGGGCAGAAAGCCCAGACCAAAGAGAATTCTGTCACTGTGATTTAGCCATTTTTTTTCTACCTTGCTAGTAATAGTTGAGTTGAGCAGGAGACTACTGGGACTTCCAACAATTGTAAGCCAACAGGAGTATTGCTCCAATTCAAATCCAGGTCAAGAACTTGCAGAGCTCAGACCAGGAGGGCAGTGATCAGAGTTTGTCCTGGATTAGAGTGCTGGAAGCACTAAAAGTGTGCAGGTATTTAGTCTGAGTTGTACCTGGGATCTTAGAATAATGCAGCACTCAATACCCACAAGAAGGCACTAAAAGAATTCAAGAAGACTGAAGTTCAGCTCAGATATTATTTCTACAATTTCATAGAACCCCACTATCACAAAATCTGAAGCCAGAAAGTCGACTAGAAGGATGAGGAACCAAAAACAGCTTTTAAAGAGCTTTTACGGCAAGACACAAACCTAGAAGTGAACCACTACAAACATCTACAAGCAAAGCGAGCCTCAAAGAAAAACAAAGCTTGTGCACAAGGTCAACTAGAATTCCTGAGAGAGGAGAAGAAAGAATTTTTAAAAAGAGTAAAATACTATTTTAAAAACCTAATGAGGAAGAAAGGAGAAATAAGGAGAGGAAAAAATGTAAAAAGGAATATGAGCAACGGAAGAAAGATCTGTAAAGAGAATTAGCAACTTGAAACAAGAGGTACTTTGTCTAAAGGGGAAAAAAATCACTGAAAATTAAAATGGATCAAATAAAAACTAATGACTCCAAAAGATCAGAAGAAACATGAAAACAGTGAAAAGACCTAAATCACACTGCAGAATGGCGCTCGCAGGAAAACTTCAGGCTAACTTGGGTCTAAATAGCCAGCATCAAAAGAGAAAAAAAAAATTACATATATGAATATATTATATGTGCTACATGTGGTATAATGTAAATATATATAAATAAATGCAAGGTAAGTAAGGAAATGATATCTCGATGTATGTTAGCGTCAGCAGCTATCTGACCCAAAACAACCCTAAAAGTGATCCCCACTAAATCATAGGCAGATAAGTGATACGATGGATAGAGAGCTGGGTCTGGAGAGTTCAAAACCAGCTTCAATCACTTACTAGCTGTGTGACCCTGAGCAAATCCCTTAGCTTCTGTCTGCCTCAGTATCTTAAACTGTAAAAGGGAAATAATAA
Source organism: Notamacropus eugenii (assembly GCF_028372415.1). Classification (NCBI taxonomy): domain Eukaryota; kingdom Metazoa; phylum Chordata; class Mammalia; order Diprotodontia; family Macropodidae; genus Notamacropus; species Notamacropus eugenii. The sequence goes on from NC_092875.1 coordinate 475,556,076, forward strand.
AAGTACTTCACAGGGTTGTTATGAGGATCAAATGAAATCACTGCAAAGGGCTTAGCACAGGGCCTTGTACACAGTAAGACTTGATAAAATGCTTGTTCTTCATGTCCAATAAACGATGATATAGCCCCCGCTATTTAAAAAAAAACCCAATGAAAGGGAGTCCACTACATCTGGAAGCAGCCCATTCCACTTTGGGATATCTCTGTCAGGAATTTTTTTCCCTTTAGAGCTACCCTAAATTCCCTTTCACAATATCAACTCATAGCTCCTAGTTCTGCCTTCTGGAGCCCAAAGAAGTCACATTCTTCTTCCATGACAGCCCTTTGCACACTTGAGCAAAACTGTTTTCTGAGCTATCTCCAGGTCCTTCTGCTGAACTCCATGGGACACACGCTGGTTGCCCACTTCTGGATATTCTCTGGCTTTTCAATGTCCTTCCTAGTATGTTAATATGTCACCCAGAACTCAACACAGTGCTGCCAACGTGGTCTTACCCAGGCAGGACACAAATGAGGTCCTCTGCATACGCAGAAGTATGACAAATGTTAGCTGACAGGCTTGGAACTGGATATACACACATACAGATGTGTGCACATACATACATACATATGTGTATATACTATGCATGTATGTATATATGTGTGTGTTTATATGTCTGTATTGTGTGGAGAACAGAAAGAGGGAGGGAGGGAGATAGAGATTAGTGAGAGTTCTGGTAAAGACTGATTCATAGAGAGGGACATCTTGAAATGGATGTTGGAAGCCTAGTAAGATTTGGATAGAAGGAAGGACATTCCAGGCAGGAGAAAAAAGAGCCAAGTACATCTCTAAAGAAGCCCAAGATATTTCAGGGGGCATTTCACACATTGAGCTGCAAGCCCATTAAACCCCCCAGACCTTTTTCAGGAAAGTTTTTAAAAAATGTCCTCCCATCTTATATTTGTGATGGTGAATTTTTTAATCCAAATATAATGTGCTATCCCATTCAACGTGGTATTATGTCCCATTGTCATCTTTTTTAATCCTGTCATCATGTTTTAGCTATACATTTCAAAGTTATGACAACTGCAAATTTGATGGCCAGGCCATCTATATACTTCTAGTCAAGTAACTGACAAAAACGCAAATAGCACTGGGCCAAACGCAAATCCCTAGTTACCTCCTTTCCAAACGATTTTTCTGAGTCTGACCATTCAACTGGTTCCAAATATATTTCATTGTACTTTCATTTGGCCCACATCTTTCCAACTTTTGCATATCTGACCCAGATATAACTGGGAGGAGTTAAACATGAATGTGAAAATATCCAATTTTTCACAACTATAAATCTTGAAACCTATTGACTAATGCATTTTAAAATATGAAACAAGAGTAAAGACCCTTAATAGGAGACAGTATTTTGTCAGTCTTCTGCGTGTTCCCCAGGTACCTTTCGCACTGACTGGTGCATCTACAGGAATTCTGAGATTAAGAATCAGAGGGTCTTCATTATTCATCATAATTCACAGTATGAAGCAAGATTGGGGGACAGGGGCGGGGCAGGTGTAAATTGAGGGCTGGAATCAATGCCGAATGCCTCCAAGCACTTTCTCTTTTGGAAGGTCCCTCAACTCTATTCTAAGTTCCAAGAAGCCTTCAGTGAGAATGGTGAAGGAAGATGGGAGAGGTGACCAACATTTATTTGAGGGACAAATCATCTGGAGGGGGAGAGGTATTGGACTCTTTCCATTTGACAGGAAAGAACAGAAGGAGGACCAGGAGGATTGAAAAGGTGCATTCAGCCCAGACCTAAAGAAAAACTTGCTAGAATTTGAGCTATCAAAGTAGCTCAGTGGCACGGAATGGAGACACTCAAGATCTTCGAATAAAGACTGACGATGACTTGTCAGAGAGGTGGGTTAGGGCATTCTAGTTCATTTACCAATTAGACTAGATGGCTTAAGTCCCTTCTGACTCAGATTCTGTTACTGATCAATCACTAAACAGACAAAGGTTTTACAAATGAATGTAGGACTTGTCTACACATGGCTGCACCTATAAAGACATTATCAAAGCGATTTTCAGTAAGCTTTGGTCTCTTGATGCAAAAAGACAATATGGCCATATGAGCTGTACGCTAAAATCTTATTCTGGTGCCCTCTGTGGAATTTGTTCATGAGATTAGTAACATGCTCTGCTTCATCCAAAGACCTGCTTGGTGAAGTTCAGAGAAAGTCCTCACTGGAGGCTGGGGTACCAAGTTTCTTTTTCTGTTTTGCTTTTGGCCCAAACAATTTAAGGGGATCAGATGGTTTTATCATCACTGATAAGGTTGGGATCTGCACCAGCAGAGGAATTCTTAACCAAGGAAGCCATAGATTTTTGAAATACTGAATACAACAGAATCTCCTACAGAATACAACTCAGATCATAGAACAAGAGCTAGAATGGCTACTATCTAGAGGTGGAAGGCATCTCATAGGTCATTTAGACTAATGTCCATCATTATACAGAGGAAAACCAAGACCTGAAGACGTTAAGTGGCTTGCCCAAGGGAGTAAGCTTGAAAGGCAAGATTTGAACTTGCTCTCTCTGACTGCAAAGCCAGGTTCCACAACCCTGTGCGTACAAATAACAACGTAGCTACGGTATGAACTTGACTATGGATGGTCATCTCCACAGCCCATATTATTACTAATTACAAATTCAGTAGGTTACCCAAAAGAACAAAAAGCTATTTGGGGAATTCCTTATAAAGTGATTATTTAAATCTCAATCCAAAATTAAGTTTCAAAACAACTTTTATTCTTTTTGAAGACCTAATACAATGCATCAAAAGCAACTTAAAACAACAAGACACAGAGCCATCAAATCTAGAGCTTGAACAAAATTTCAAGGAGGTACACTTCCCCAGCACCCCCCCCCCCAATTGCCTTGTAAAGGCAAAATTACAACTGACCACCATATCCTCCCTCTCGTCAAAGACCAACTTTATTTTAACAATATATTTTTTTTTTTGTAAAAACATTGAACAAAGCTTTTTAAACAAAGTAACAAGAAAAATGAATTTTAACTTTTTTTTTTTTTAAAATTAAATAGCAGCATCCTGGGCAGTTAATGCTCTCTCTCATGGTGACAAGTGTAACAGTAACACGCATATTCTTTCCAATTGACCCTAAGCCCATCCTCACCTAGCATAACAACCCCATCCCCACTCCCAATAGCTAGAGGTCTGATCTGAAGAAAAATTTGGCATTTTGGAACTTTGTCCCATGGGAGGCATTGTGCTTTTGAACTGCCCCTCTCTTAAATGACCCTGAACCTGCACGGCTACCTGGGTCTACTTCCTAACTGACTTGGATACCATGCATAACAAAAGCACAGTTGTTACAACCAGTAATGAGTCCCTCCAAGGAGGGACATCAGTAGGACATCCCAAGCACAATAACTCATAACCAGCTACGAAACACAGCCACTGATTCCCCACAGCAACAGTTCACAATGACACATTTTGACTCCACACACTTAGACAATGATTTCTCAGTTGAGAGTCATTCAGACCAGCCTGCAAGGAGTTACTTTTTTCAAAAGAGAAAAAAAAAAGCCAGAGAATTACTATACTTCTCGTTTCACTTGCAGTTTTCACCATTGTAAAACAAAACTAACACAACCTTTAAAAAACACACGTACACAAAAAAATTGTTCTTAGAAGTTTGGATGGTTATGTGCTTGAATGAGCGAAATGATTGTGTATCTGTTTTTTGCTGAAAGGTGCACTGAAAACACAGTCCATGCACATATGTGAATATATATCTATATAACTATATATATATACATATATATGTGTATATATATATATATATATATGGGTCTCAAATCTAAGTTGTAAGATGATTTCAAAAACATGCTTTTTTATTTTTATATGTACTTATAATCTCTCTTTCCTTCCTGTATAATGAGAATGAGGACCAACGTTCCCATTCCTACAGCCCTGCAGTAGCATCTTTGTACCTTAGATTTTAGCTTTTCTTTTCAGGGATATCCCATGGATGGGGAAAATCAGGTGGATAAAACAGTTCTCAGAAGTAGCTCAAATATATGTATCATCAACTGTCATCTACAGGAAGCTTTAATTTGGTTTTTTAGACTTAACTGAAAGGACATTGCAGAACGCTGGTGAAATGTCTGGAAGTACAACTACAATGGGTATGCTACCCAGAAATCAGAGGCATTCAGCAGAGCGGCAATACCATATATATGGCATAACTTGCTGTGATATGTTGCTATGAATTCTGCCTCATTATTTAATAATATGATAATTAAAACTTCTGCAAATGTGCTTGTTAGCTACAAGGAAAGCCAACATTGGAATTCCAACATTTCTATTGGTATCATATTGAGAAAAATTCTTCTAAGTAAAAATAGCCATTTTGCTTCTGTGCGTTTGCCTACAGAATGTCATTCATCTCTGATCTGTCTACTTGAAACAACATGAAATTTCTTCTGCTCCCTCTGGGTTGCAATGAAAGCTAGCTTAACTACTATATACTAACTGTTCTGCTCCTGTGCCATACGAGACCTTACCCAACCCGATCCCCTCCAAGCTGGTCATAAAATTACATTTTTAAAGAATTTAGTCCAGATGAATTCTGATCCATCGGGACAGGAGAGGGAGATGATAAATAGTTTTGTGCAGCTCAGAAAAGTTTATTGAAGTTTTAAGACTGATAGTTCTGGACAGGAGTGAACTTTCATCTTATATATGTGGGAGAGAGATATAAAATATTCCGCAGAAAATGAAGTCAATTGCTGGTTTCCAAAAGCAACTAAAAAAATCTTCCCAGAAGCAGAAGTGGAAGGCAAATGAAGTGTAGATAAATTAAATCAATCTCTTGACAACACATCCAGAGTTAAAATGATGTCTCCAGACTCTTGTGTTAATTAGTTTGGACAGTGACCAGAGAATCTACTAGGATTTATTCCTCTCAGTACATATACAAATCCTATTAATCAAAATAGATTTTGCATATGTAAATTAAGGAAAATATACCTCCACCTATCCTAAAATTGGAAGGATAACTCCACTAGACTATTCCTATTCCCTCCTATAAAGTAAGACACAATTATCTGGATGAATAGCAAAGAGCAGGGACAAGACTTCTGGAATGTCATACCACTGATGCAGTGCGGGTAATGAGGATGACACATCTTTGGTTCTTGTACCCAAAAAAAAGGTCTGCTGAAATACACCTGGTGCCGCCACAGTCAAAATGCTTTTTAGAACCTGCCTTTCCTTCTAATCATTTTAGAAAATGGGAATCCTAACTTTGCCACAATCATACTCTTCTCAATCACAAAGGCTCACCTTTAAGTGACCATAAATTGGTGCCCAACAAACTTGGGTATTTCTCTATGAATAACATAAAAACAGAGTTAAGAAACTTCGTTCCTAAAAACTGACATCTCTGACCAGCTGGGTGAAATTTAAAGGTTACAGTGGTCGGGTTAGACTATCATTACATTGGCTATGAGTAATAAATCAAAAGCGTTTGGAAAAAGCTAAAACAAATTACATCGTTTGTCCTCTGAAATCATTAAGGGAAGGAGAGGGTGCAAACCACCCTTCCCTCCTCTCCCATCTTTCGTCTTTCCACCCCACCCCACCAAATACAAGAAGCTTACAATGTTCTTTCAAATAAACATTGCCAGGTACCGCATTTTTTAAGAGAGCTTAAAACAATATTGTTGGACTTCAATGATACTTTGTAATATTCATATATTTTTTATTGAATAAAGCAGCTTTGAAGCTTATCAGGCACTGCCCAACAAAACATTTAGTCCAAAAATCTGTCACGAACTTTTTAACCTTGGGCTAACAGCCAAGTATTCTGTACAAGAAAAATTGTAAAATATTTCATAGTTTTAATTCTGAAGCCAATTTTTACTGGCAATCTGTACATTTTTTCTTTAAAAAAAAATAACAAAATGAACGTTAATAAAAAAACAAGGGAAACAACATTTTCAAGCAACCAAACCTGGAAGAGGGGGAGCTTATTCTGAGGGTACATTTAAAATGGAAATACAACTTAATGAAAAGGAAGAATTGCATAGCACTAAGGAGTTAGCCTTCAGCAACACAAAGAAAAGAGAAGCTTGCTTGGTTTTGACAGAAGCCATCGATTCAGTCGTTAGTCGTCCAATATTATGTACACATTTTATATATACTCTGTTTCATTTAAAGTCCTGATTTCTCCAAACTGGGCGGCTTGTTGAGGGCGGCGTTCTCTTTTCCTTCTTTTGTTTTTGTTTTGTTTTAAAGTCCAAACAAAACACTTCCGGACCCTTGGCTGCTCCAGCAATCCTTCTGAAGTGTCCCTCCTAAGTGGAAGTGTCTTTCTGCTACATATTCACTCATTCATTCATCAGAAAAATGAAATAACCCACAGTGCTGTGCGTCTGTGTCCACCAAGCACAGTGGCTTGCCCAAATCCAATCCAGGCTGGACTGCTCGATCCTCACGGCAGGGCTGCTCGAGCCCCGCTGGCCCTTCGGTCCACACGGTCCCAACGTCAGGCTGGTAAAGCTTCAGAAAGCGTAAACAAGCACCATGTTAGTGAAAGGCCTCTATGTCCCTGCAGGCAGAGAGTTAGCATTTTTTTTCCTCTTCATGTTTTTTAAATTAAAAAAAAACACAACAAAAAAAACCCCCACTCTGGATTAGAAACGTACGGTCACAGCACAAGGCTGCATTCTCCCCCCGCGTCCTTTTTTTTCCCCCGAAGAAAGCTCTAGTCCTATCTCAAGACAGACAGCTTTGTTTCCGCAGCTCAAAATCACAGATTAGGCTGAGGAGGGGAGAGGGGGGAGCCCTTTGCTTTCCAGAGGCCTCAGTGTTGCGGAACTTTCGGTAAAGAGACAGTAGGTCCTCTTCATCGCCTCTGCTGTGCATTGACTGGGTAGGCTAGGGTGACGTTGAGAGAGTCGTTGTGCTGGACAAGGGACGTGTGTTGGTAATGTAGCACCAGCTCTTTCAGAGAGTTGTACAAGTTATATGGCTCTGCAAACCCGTACCCCGTCGGCGTTTTGTTTATCACACAGTGTTTTACTTCGCCATCCACCCTAGAAGAGAAAGAATTTATGGAAGACTTAATTTATAATTACAGAGCAGGAAAAAAGGAGAGATTAAAAAGGAAGAATAAGGAACTGGCTACAAGTCATGGAATTCTCTAAATTAACATGGTAAGTGCTGTCCTCTTCCCTCCAAATTCTCTCCTTTCTGAATAGTTTAGTGTCTGCTCTTAAACTCTTAGTGTCTGATATTAAGGCAGCTAAGTAGTATGATGCAAAGAGCCTCAGGCCTGAAGTCAGGGGGACCTGAGTTCAAATTAAGTCTCAGATGCATAACTAGCTCCGTGACCCTCGGCAAGTCACGTCTTTGCCTCAGTTTCCTCATCAGGGAAATGAGGATAATAACAGCACCTGCCTCCTAGGGTTGTGCCTGACACGCAGCAGTGTTCTATAAATGTTAGCTATTACTGCTATTATGAAATACCCTTCAGTGTTCACAGCAGATACGGCTCTGAACTCAGGATCAAGAACCTGGGCTCAAATTTTATCTGAAACTAAGGAACTATGGGACCGTGAGAAAGTCACTGCACTTCTAGGGGCTACAGCTTTCTTAACTATAGAATGGAGAAAATCCCTGTTAATACTCAACACCAAATGAGATGATGGATGGAAAAATACTCTAAAATCGTGTCCTCACATTCAGACTCCACTCAAAGTTCTCATCGAACCCTATTTCCTACAAGAAGATGCTCTTAATTTAGCAGAAGATGGTCTCTTTATCACCATCTTGACCAGCCTTCCCTACGAAAGTAACCTATACCTCTCAGAAGCATTGTTAGCAAATCAAAGTTTATTTTTCAAGGCTACCCTCAAACTATTGAAAAGACATCCTCGAAGTATACTAAAATGAATGGAATGCATACTTGACTTTTTAGAATGTCAATGAGTCTTATCTGTTGACCAGTGCCCAGTATGGCCTCAGTAGGTATCAACTGACAATGGCCCCCTATTCTGGGATCCTTGGTTTCTGCAGGTCAACTCCTCAAAGACAGGGACCTGGGTCTTCTTCGTTCCTCTGATCCCTAGCAACATCTAATACAGTTTGTCCCACATAGAGCCTCCAGAAGTTTTCATTGATTAAATAGATATTGCCCTCGAGAAGGGTCTAGAATAAAATAAAATTCACCGGAAATACGTACACTACAGAGCAAGCAAAGCAGCCCTGTTTGCTGCTCTCTCGGACCAGAAAGGTGCCGTCCCGTTTGCCACGCAAAAGGTTCTCAGCTTTGCTTCGGTTGCTGCTTCCCACATTCCACGTCCTCTCATCATGGTGAGGCAAGTCCTCATCATCTTCCACCATTGAATACTGGCTGCACGGAAACAGAAGGGGTTGTTATACTTAAGGTGCACATTGGCGCGGGTTCTCAGCCACTCTGCTAATTTGTAAAGGATACCCATCGCTACTGTTTGTAGATGGTCTTACTACATCCACAAAACAGGATCAGAGATATAAAGTGGAAAGGAATCTTGGGGGTCCACTAATCCAACCTCTCCTTTTGGCAGATAGAGAAACTGAGGCCAAAAGGGTTTCAAATGACTCGCCCAAGGTCACACAGGTAGCACCATCAATTTGAACCCAGGTGCTCTGAAGCCAAATCCAGAATTCTAGTGGTGACCCGCCTTTCAAAAGCTTCCCTTTTGCTCTGGTCTGACATTAGCCTTGGACGTTTCTGCCTTGTTTTCTAGACGTAAGGATCAGTCAAGTCTCACAGACAAGAGAAAGTTTTGGTCGAAATTCCTTATCGTTCTTATTTTAGAATGGTCAGTTGCTAAAGGTCTTGAAATGGTATCAGCTGCTGTCTTAGATACCCCTTAAACATCCCACCCCCAGATAATCATTGGTGCCTGCTACCAAAGAACTCCACGGACAATCCCAATAGTAAAGAATAAGTACAATAAGCTACTATTTGTTCACAGTGTCTGGGGTATGGACTATTCTAATTAACTCCAAGACATGAGTTTTCAAAGAAAGAAAACAGCCCTAACAACAGATAGAACATAATTTTGCCTCTGATAATGAGGCTCTCTGTACTTTCTTCATGGTCACCATTATGAATGTACATGATCATTTTACAGGGAAAAGGGGAAAAAATGCTGGTCACTTAAACTTTCTGTCTAGCTGGGTTCCATATAAATGGGGGAGGGTTTACTAACTTACCTTGGAAGTTGTTCCAAGCTAATTCCCAGAAAAGAGATATCGAATAAAGCAAACCAAAAGTGCTTTCAGAAATGAAAGGGATTATGCAAATACAAGGTACAAATACTGATGCTCACAACAACCCTGGAAGGTAGGTGTTTATTCTCATTTTACAACTGAGGAAGAGTGGACAAGGCTACCTCTGAACTCCCAGGTCTGGTGCTCTATCCACTATACCATCTAGAAAGCATTAAATTTGGAATCAGAGGAACTGGGTGTGAATCCTGCACCTGACATTTAATATACGTGTGACCAAGGGCAAATCGCTTAAGCTTTGTCTGCTTTGCTGACAGAAAAAACCGGGCCTCAGTTTCTTCCCTTGTAAAACGAGGTGATTCCTAAGGTCCTTCATGGTGTGCTAAACCAATGATCCCTTAGTTCTTATTTATTTATATCCTAAATCTGTGTTCCAAGTGCCATTTATCCCACCCTCAAGAATCAATTAAAGACCTGAGATCTCTATCCAGTGGAGAAATGAAAATAACTTGCCCATTTTTAGCCTTGTATGTGCCGTTCTAAATTACTGTTTCAGGCCCTAACACCTATGGCCTCCATCCAAAGCTAAGAAACTTTGTGATCTAATCCGTGTGGTCAATATACACTTACTCTTCCGTATTTTCATTGCCCAGCCATTCATTCAACTTCTTTTGTCGAACACCTTTTTGAGTCAACCACCTATAATTAAAAAAAAAATTAAAAATCAAGGTCAGTATAATGATATAAAACATATCACCTACAAATGGCTCACATAGTTCACTTTCAATTCAATTCTCTTACATCAAGTATTGGTCCCTCGTCTTCCTCAGCTGAATGAGATCTGGCTTAATGCTGTTCATTCGTTTGTCAATCTCTCGGTACTCAGCTGCTTGCTTCTTCAAATCCTCCTCTAACCTCCGTCTACTATCCACAATTTCACTGATTCGAGACTTTAACTTTTCATAATTATGCATAATCCTGGAGGGAAGAAACAGGCTTGTCAGACGGTGGGCTCATCGTGCGGGGTTTCCACAAAGTTGATAACAACCTTGCCCGAGCTGCATACAGTCCTCAGGACTTCTGTGCCACTTCTAAACTATATGCCACAGAGAAAGTTGGCTGGGACTTCTGGAGGTTAACAGAAGGCCTCAGGGACCCTTTAACCCCCCACTGACCTTTGTATTTCTTTTTCATTTCCTTCACGTTTAAACTTTTCTATGTATTCTTTGCTGTACCGCTCCTGGGTTTGGCATTGTTCTTCAAATATTTTAATTGTTTCATTAAATGCTTCAATAGCTGTTCTTTTCATTTGGATTTCCTGCAATGCAATTTTAATTTTTTTAAAAATAAGACTTGATGTTTCAGATGAAGCAGACAATTTCCATTTAGTAGTAAAACACAGATAAAATATCAGCCTGGATTTGTTCATCTGAGCAGTATACTGCAAGCTGGAATGGTGGGCCTGGAATCAGGAAGACCTGAGTTCAAATCTCACCTCAGACTCTTACTAGCCACGTGATTCTGAGCAAGTCACTTCACCCTGTTTGGTTCAGTTTCCTCATCTGTAAATGAGCTGGAGAAGGAAACGGCGACCCCTCCAGGATCTCTGCCAAGGACACCCCAAACAGGGTCGCAGAGAGTCAGACATGAAAACTATTTCAAGTTGTATGAGGATCGGCCTGTCCTAGCTAAACCTTCGATCTCCCATCTAACTCGGGTTGCTAAACACAGAAAACACTGAAGTTTTTGTTGGAGTCAAAGACTTAGCGCAGGCAAGATGGTTTTAGAAGTGATGTCCAGATCAACGAAATCAACACGCCACACCCCTGTGCTTCATCTACAGACCTTGCAAAGGAAAAGGGCTCTGCAGCATTTCCTTCAGCTGTCCTCTTGTTCAGAGGCGCTCCCATGGTGAATCAGCGTCTTATGGTGTTCATGTCTTTCCCTACCTCCTACTTTCTGCCCCAGAGAAGGGTTTGCAAAGAGCCAAGTGGAAGAGACCAATCTCAGAGAAGCCCTTGGGATACATACATATGTACATACGTACATAACACACCCCACACACATAACTTCCAAGATGATGTGGATGACTAGATGACTTCCAATGCTTAATCAGTGCACCCAGGACACTAGTGAGGTATTTAGCTTAAACAGAAAAAGGACAAAGACAGATTTTTATGTTATGTAACTGCATCTACTGTGTTGAAACTACATATATATATATATATATATATACACACACACACAATACACACACACTCACATACACATACACAATACACACACAATACACACATACACACTCACACACACTCACATACACATACTCACATACATAATACACACACAATACACACAATACACACGCACATACACACACAATACACACACACATACACACACAATACACACACACAATACACACACACACAATACACACATACAATACACACATACACACACACACTGACATACACACACGTACACATACTCACATACATAATACACACACAATACACACAATACACACACACATACACACACAATACACACACACAATACACACATACAATACACACATACACACTCACACACACTCACATACACACACATACACATACTCACATACATAATACACACACAATACACACGCACATACACACACAATACACACACATACACACACAATACACACACACATACACACACAATACACACACACAATACACACACACACACACACACACTCACATACACACACATACACATACTCACATACATAATACACACACAATACACACAATACACATGCACATACACACACAATACACACACACATACACACACAATACACACACACAATACACACACACAATACACACATACAATACACACATACACACACACACTGACATACACACACGTACACATACTCACATACATAATACACACACAATACACACACACATACACACACAATACACACACACAATACACACATACAATACACACATACACACTCACACACACTCACATACACACACATACACATACTCACATACATAATACACACACAATACACACAATACACATGCACATACACACACAATACACACACACACACAATACACACACAATACACACACAATACACACACACACACTCACATACACACACATACACATACTCACATGCATAATACACACACAATACACACAATACACACGCACATACACACACAATACACACACACATACACACACAATACACACACACAATACACACATACAATACACACATACACACACACACACTGACATACACACACATACACATACTCACATACATAATACACACACAATACACACAATACACACGCACATACACACACAATACACACACAATACACACACACACACTCACATACACACACATACACATACTCACATACATAATACACACACAATACACACGCACATACACACACAATACACACACACATACACACACAATACACACACACATACACACACAATACACACACACACACTCACATACACACATATTCCTCAGTTTTTTAAAAAGATAAATACATCACTAGGACCACAGGAATATCAACTATAGATTATTATAAATAACTGCATCACGCACACACAATTTACTGCTCAGGTTTTTGTTTCTTTTCTTTCTCGTAAAGACAAGTACATAGAATCACAGAAGCGTCATTAAGCCTTGGATGTCATCTAGTTCAGACCCTTCATTTTACAGATAAGGAAACTGAGGCCCAGAGAGGGCGATTAATTTCCCAGTATCACACAGCTAAGGAGGGACTGAGCTATGTCCTCTGACTCCCAGTCAGTGCTTCCCAGTTGGTGACCAGCTTAAAATCCACTAATTCTGAGGTTGAAATCTGACTCTAGGAATAACTTACCTGAGATGTACGAGTATAATCTTCATATAATCTATCATATTCTCTGCTTTTTTCTTGGAATTGAGTGTTATATTCATGTAATTTCTTTCCTACAGCTTCAATATTATCTTCTTTTACTACTTGATCCTAGAAAAGAAATTAGATTAATTTTTTAAAATTGAGCTAATATTTTGCATATTCGATTTATTATTAAAGTCATAACAATAAAATTTGGCCTTATTTTAAAAAAAACTATAGGAACACAAAAAATTCCATTTAACTATTTGTAAGAAGGAAAGGGCATTCTCAATTGTAAAATTTTCAAGCATGATTAAAATATAAATTGGTGAAACACTTCAACGAGTGTTTTTGCTTTATTTTGAAATATTTAAGTAATTTGCAAGCAATATTTTGTCAAAGTCTAGTCATTAACTGGAGCCATTTACCTGCTGATATTTGGATACTGGATAAAGTAATTTCACATCCAGTTTGGGATTATACTGGGCTAGAGATTCGTTCCGGTAGTGGTTTATCAGTTCAACCACAGAGTTGAAAGTCAATGGGTCAGAGAAGCCATATTTCCCATCTCGGTGAAATATTTTGATTAATTTGTTATTTCCTCCTTTCCTGTGAACAAAATATGTGAAAGCAGTATTAATCTCTAAAGTGCAACTTTTCCTATTGAGGAAAGTGTTTTAAAGTCTGCCTAAGAGCTGATATCTCAACTCCACGCAGTCTCTCACCTAAGTGTAAGAGTATAGTCACCATGCATTTTGGTGGATGCATCTCGAACCAAAAAGGTACCATCTGCTGTATCGCGCAGCTTTTCATTTACTTCTTCCCTGATGCAAAAGAAAAGTAACAGGAATAAATGCTCACTTCTATGACACGGTTGTTCTGGTTTCACAACTATAATTTTTTTTTCCTTCCAGATAAAATCTCTCTATTCTGTGTTTTATTTAGACACTGCAATTTTTTCCCCTCACTTAAATGTCTCTGTAAAAGCAAGCACATCAACATGAAAGATACAAATGTACTCAACAGCCCTGCAAAAAGTTCTTTCTAACTATTCTAACATCCCTGAACAGTCTACATGGCTAGGAAGGATCTCCTCTATCGCGATATAAGCTTCCAAAACCAGTGTTCATTTTTGGTAGAAATGAGAGGATTAAATCCCACAAGTTCTGCTCTTGAGCAGAAGGTCTGACTTCTCACTCTGCCTCCAGGCACTGCCCTTCCTAGGCATGTCAGACAATAATAAAGCTCTGAAAGTATTTAATTTCATAAGGCATCAGGCCCTCATTGCTTCTCAAGTCCCAGTGACTTTTTTTGGTCATCTCAGGAACAGAGCCAACTATGCTTCGTGTTTATGTTGGGAGCTATCTTGAAAAAGGACCCTGGCAAGCTGGTGTTTTTCCTGTTCTTAATAATGTGAAACATAAATGGGACCTATACCATCACTCTGTGCTGCTGCCTTACCTTGAGATGTCTCCCCAGTACCACTCAGCATCTTGTAAGGACATATTGTTATTCATGCCGTTGTTAGCTGGTACAGCAGTGGGTTTGGGTGGCTTAGGAGGCAGTGCTGCAAAGGATGGAGATGGGGGACAAAGTTTATTTTCACTCCCAAGTACAAGTCCAGAATAAAAAGTATACCTATCATTCTTAGGACAAATGACATTACAATGTATGCAAAGAAATAGAGTCCCTCAAAACAGCAATTCCTGAAAACACCTCAAGTATTCTCATTTAAAAGTGACAGAGTACTATATTTCAAAGTACGCAGCAAAAGACTTCAGAGTATAATACAGAAACTGAGTCAGACCAAGCGACAAAAAAGCCAAAATAAAATACATTTTCCAGTTTACTTCTAAGAAAATTGGTGTCCTCTTCATTTCATCAATAAGATCATCCACATATGACCATGAGAAACCCAATGATCTGGCTTAACTTCCTCTTCCTATTTAATTACTGAGGAGAAACTTGGTTGCTCTCTTTCACAAATGCTGCTGTGGTAATAAACCAGCCCATCTCCAGCAGCATGCTTCAGGAAGAGGAATTAGGTTTCTCTGATCCTTAGTATTTTGTGCACTGATCTGCCAAAAACCACTTTAAGAAACCCATCTGTGACCTAAATATCCTTAGCGTTAAGCGTAATATTCTGCTGAATAAATTGTG
This sequence comes from Notamacropus eugenii, assembly GCF_028372415.1. NCBI lineage: Eukaryota > Metazoa > Chordata > Mammalia > Diprotodontia > Macropodidae > Notamacropus > Notamacropus eugenii. The sequence goes on from NC_092875.1 coordinate 475,571,444, forward strand.
TTCCAAATGCCAAGACTAATTAAAAACCACATCCCCTTTCTCAATGTCAGAGCAGCATACATACACTATCGGGTGCCAAGGAAGATACTGCAGCACTTCTGAATTACTAGCTAGGGAAAGGAGCGAGGGGGAAGGACAAAGCTGGGATCAGGATTTAGAAGGGGGGTGGGGGGTTAAAAAAAAACAAAATAAATCTTGAATTAGGTGAGGAGGCTTAAGTTTCAAGTTTTAAAGCTTCTTTTAATGGTTTTATTTGAGAATAATTCTGCAGCTCTTTGTGTAGATAAATTAAGTTTTATAAAAATGAAAGAACAATAAATGTAAGCCCAACTCATATCAGTTTTTACAATAGCTTAAAATGAACATGGGCAAGTAAAGCTGCCTATCTGACTTAGAAGAGTTTCAAGGCCAGGAATTAAGTGGTAAGCATTGTTGGATTTTAAATGCTCTTGCCCAAAGTACATGGTAATGTGCTATCACTGCAAAGTCCCAGGGCTTTCTTTCACATTCTGCCTCCTACCCCCCCACCCCAAAGAGCAGAAGCAAAAAGGATGCAACATTTTAACCACAAAACAACATACAATAACACGCCCAAACAGCAGTGAATTAAAAATAACAAAAGGCAGAACTAGAAAGTCGGAATTCAATTCGCCTCCATCCAAGTAAGAATAATATGTATCATAATATCCTGGCTTCTCACATAAACCGACAATTTCTCAAATTTCTATTATGTTACAACTCATTTTTATCTGTGAAAAAAAAAAAAAAGAAAAGAAAGAAATCCAGAATAGAAATCTAAAGAGGCCGTCTGACAGCAGCTGTCAAAAGACTAACATGAACTAGCCTTCCACACACAACCATACACTGCAGCGTTACCTGGAGGATCCATTTCTATGTAAAACATCAAGTCTGTGCCACAATGTATATCTGTCTTAGAACAGTCTATATCCAGGTCTTCCATATTCCAAACAGTATTGTACATTTGTATAAGAGTTTCCCTGGTTAAGCTCAGTTATAAGAAAAGAGTCAGGCTCTCTTTGTAATGGTGTCTTGGAATTCATTTTAAAACCTATAAGGGGCTGCACTGTAACCTATTACATCATACGCCCCAGCCAATCAAGTCAGAATAATGTCACCAGAGCCCTCCTGCTTCATCATTTTTGTTCTATACTAATCTTAACACTACTTCAATCTCCGGTAGACTGTACATTTAACAGGACTGCAATGTATGCAAGCCCATCGACTCAAAAAGGTCTTTAAGATGACGGCTCCTTCCTAGCACGGAGTTTTCTAATTCATTTTTATGACTCCTTGCAGCATGGTACGTTCCACTGTTGGCAGGTTGACAAAAGCTGATATGCTGCAGCACGTAGCTTTTTTTTCTCCTTTTTTTCCCCTTTCCCTAGTGCTTCTGGGTTTAAAGATAGCCAGGTCATTTCTTGGTTTCAAAATCTTACGAATATGTCAAAATTCTGCATTTAAGGTAGATTTTATATTCCTAAAGTAGCAAAACACTAACAATAAGACCCAAAACCCTAAATACTGAAGGATATACAAATTTTATTCTGATGTCATTCACTTGAGTGTTTTAAGCCCAGAGACCTTAAAATGTACCACTACATTTGAGGTATATTTTATATTAGATTGTACAGAAAACCTTTCTCCTCTCTGAAATACTTTAAAGCTAAATTTAATTGTATGGACCCCTCCCCTGCCAAAAAAAAAAAAAGGAAACAGGCAAGCAAGTGAATATGAACAGAGAGGGTAAATACAATTGTCAGTGCTTATTGAGAACTGAAGTAATAAAATGGAACAAAAGCGGGTAATTTAATATGCCTCTCCGAACACACATGGTTTGTCCATCACAATACAGACAGTACAGTATAGCTACAAATTATTCCTCACCCCCCATTTCCATCACTACAGTTACTCTGCTACGAATTCTTTCATAGAGGAGAAAAATCTCATCCAGTTTTCCACTCCCTCTGGAGACCCACACATCACCTCCTCAGCATTTAAAGATGTGGATCTCATATACATCTCTGATCCATTTCAGCCCCCCTGAATTACCTCATGACACAGCTGACCCTACTGGGAAGCCTGCGTACATCCCCACTATGAATCAGATGTACCCCATTCAATGGATTCTAAAGAAAGAAGACAAACCTCTCCCAAGACAAATGGTGCCTATCTGCACAGCTATGCAAGTGAGCAGAGTCCTTGAAAAAATGCCTGCATTATTTTTTTAAAATTGTATATCATGCATTTTTTTAAAGACAATATGAAGAGTACAGATGGCACTGAAATTTATTCTTAGGATTTTCATCCAATCTGGACACATACTAAATGGACACTATGGATAAAGCCACTGAAGTACGTGCATGTACTTGTACTATATGTGTGTATTCCCCCACCCCCACCCCATTCCCAAGATTACACCTCCAAATTCTATTTGTATAAGGTAAAAGGTTACTTAAGAGAGGTGAAGACACCTAAAAAAAGAGGGAGAGGTTGGGAATGCCTACCCTAAGGAACAATCTTTTTGCTTAATATAAGGCTTGTAAACCTCCCCTCCCCTTTTTAAGGTTACAAATAAGATATCATACTAGCCCCCAAAAGAAAAAATTAAAACAGTATTTTCAAAGCAATTCCTTTACAACTTTTCAGTTAGCCAACTGTGGACAGCTACACTTGTACAATCAGGTTAGCACTTAACCCAAACCAGTCTAGCTTGCTGGGATACCATATGGCAAGCCAGTACAGGGAGGACAGAGAGACAGGTGATTTTCCACTGCCTCCCTAGGACCTGGCTTAGGAACAACTTCTAACCAAGCACAATGTAATTATCTCCTTCTTTCTCATCCAATTCAAACACTGCCTTTCCCTCCTGTCCCTCCACACACACTCACAAAAACTACTCTAATTCATCCCCATTCTACCACTTAAACCTCCCCCCAAGTCACAAAATCCATAAGCACCAGCAACATTCTAAAGGAATGAATCTCATGCTTTTTTAGGAGAGTGAAATCCAAGGGGGTGAGCTGGGGGGGAGGGGGAGGGGAGAGGGGGAAGACAAATCAGAAACAACTTACTTTGTAAGTTATGCATTGCAAATGTTTTCCTCTGAAATTGCTGGATCCAACAATGTGAAAAATCTACAAAGCCATTTTTCCACCAAGAAAATATAAAAAGCCCCCAGGCCTCCCCCAACTGGATGGTGAATTGGTTCCAATCTTGTCTGGACCAATTGTGGGGAGGGGTAGAAAAGTTTTCCTGAAGAGAAATTCTACAGCTTTCAATTAATGTTCCATAAAATCCACTAGGAAACGGCTGAAACATGTAGTCAGAAAAGCGGAGCCCTCCTCCTGCTCTGCTCTGAACAGATGCAACCTCAGTGCAGTCCGAGGAGATCCACTTCTATCTGGCTCATCATTAAAAAGCAAACTCAATTTCAGTACTGTACTGTGGAAAAAAAACTCAGTCGTTGGCACGTCTCTCTCAGATAAAGATCTCGGCTTCATGATTAACTTGGGCAGGTTCAAATATTTGCTGAGCTAGGGATTTCAGGTGGGGGAGGGAAAAGCCAGAGTCAAAGTAAAAGTTGTCATCAGCTAACAAGTGGCCAACGCGGGGCTAACTTTCTCGTTTTAGCCGAGCACATGAGAGAGAAGGCCATTGTAAGCAGACCTAAAATAAGCTCTGTAACTGGCTGCAGGACTGAAGTAACCAGCAGTCAAGCAAGGCACTATGAGCAGCCAAACACAGGAAGTGGTTGAGCTAGTTCAGCAAAAAATAGAATCAAAGCTTTCCTTGTAAAGTTCTGAAACTCTCAGAACAACCCAGGCACATACAGAGTAACTGGCTCACAATCCTCGTGGGCACCTTCTCCCTTCTCCCTCCTCCTCCTCCACACTTGTGTGGAACCGCTACTACAGGTGCAATCTGAAGACCCTTATGAAGTAGCTCTATCCGGGGCTGAGGCCATTTAATGGAACTGGCAGGGGAGGGATTAAAAATATAGATTCCAAAATATTTGTAGGGAGGGTTCCTCAGTCAGGCTATTATTATTAGGCATGAATAGAGCCCTTCACGACCATGTGGAAACTTCCCTGCAGTCATTCCTATGAGGTTGATTTTGCCTGACAGTTAAATGACCACACCATTTTCTAATAATTAAGAGGTGTGTCTGAATTATGTTTATCTGATGGCCACACAGGGCAAAGGACAGGATGGAGAAGTCACTGGGGTCAAATCATCCTGGAGGATGTTTTCATTTCCTGCATGTGAGGTAGTTATAGGAAAGGAGTGAACCATGAAAAGTCTAGGCTATGCTGTTAATGGGAGGCACATTCCTCTGACTGCCCAAAGGGATCACAAGTATATCCGTGTGAACACCTCTACGGATGCTGTAGGTGCAGTAAGAGAATCTATACCACCTCCTTTCTCCACACAAAAGGGCAGGGGGAGTCAAAACCAAGCTACAGGAGAAATTATCGTCAAGTATTCTTAGCCACATGCAAAGACGCTAAAACCTACAACCATCTCACGCTTTTCTGCTTTCTATTCTGTGCTTATGGTAATAACAGTCATCACCTCTTGACTCCCTTTGAAGCTAAAGGGTGTTCCCAATACCCATTAGACTTCACCCTTGGAAAGCAATCCAGCATTCCACCAAGTGATCAGTGCAAGGAACAGAAACAGCCATGTCCTGATACAGAATGAATAGATCCAGATACAAAAAACATGCTTCAGGATTACTCTCAAAATGAAGACAGTGCACTGACCAAACACTCAAGTGTTCCGACATTCAAGAATGACTTCGAAAGCATCCCTTTGTGGACTAACCCATAAAAATCCAACTTTTCCAGCAAAAAGCCACAGATGAATAATATTTGCCAGCTACTCTGCAGGGTTAGCGTGTAGCCAGCTCAGATGCTGTTGCACTGAGAGCAGCCATTTGTTTTTCTACAGCCCATCCCCTTAGAAACCTCTTTTCTTAGCCCAACTACTCACAAGAGTTATCACACTTGAAGAATGATCACTTCAATCAAATGCAAAACTGACAAGATTCAGCCGCTTTCCAAACCAACCAAGATATTGATCATGTTTCAAAACCAAACTATCCGCCAGAGAGGATCTGAGAGAGAAAAGTCTTACAATACGTATTTGGAAACGCTTTGTTTAAACAATCTTCATGATTCAGAATCTTCCAGACTCTTCACAAATTCTGTTATCCATGCAGACGCTACGATATTGCTGAAAATAGGGGATAAATCACTTCTCAATGCATCCTTCTCTTGGATGAATACTATTGGGGAAAAAAAGGCTACATTCATAATAGCTTAAAAAAGGGCGCCCTCTGCTGGCAAAACAGAGAAAGCGTGCAACAGTTTCCTGACAGAAAGTTACAACCTTGATCTCAAAGGCCACCGCGATTAAGTCGAATTTTCAAGTAAACTAAGAGTTTACTTAACTCAATGAGATTCACTATGAGAATTCGTTTATTATCAAACAGTGAACACGAACCCCAGAGAGTGATTATCTAACAACCAACAAAACGCCGACAGGAATATTTCCTAACCCCCAAAAATATATATTTTCTCATTTTTTACTAGTATATGGCGTCCAAAAGACATAGTCACCTTGATAAAACTTAACGTATTCATAAAATTTGCTCACATATCAGGTCTTAAAAAAATAAAATGTAACTTCATCTCCCCAATATTTTACAAGGTCTAGTTCAAGCAGCAAACCCCAAATTGTCGTCCCTAATTCACTTCCTTGGCTGGCACACTCGAGACAAAAATCACCCAGCTTCTCTGAATCTTAGAACACCATTAAAAATTTGTTTGTAACAAATAAGCAGTGAAATAACTATTATTTTACATAAATTTTCAAAAATGTTTTAGAACCAAACATGAAAAAAGGCAAATATGTAAACTACAAATTTTAAAATAAAGGCTTCTATATAATGCCAAAATTTTCAGTCCTTTAACTCTCACAACATACATTAATACTCTTCAGATAACTGTTGTGAACTGAAAGTTTTTTATGACATAAACCCGTCACTTTTTACAATCAGTGCTTAACAAACTGCTAATAATAATTCTAGCATTTAAACAGCACTTTCAGAATTTCCAGGAGCCCTATAACTAGCATCTCCTTTTATATTTCAGACAACCACAGGAGACAAGAGCTGTTATTATCCTCATTTTACAAGTGACTCTACCAGGGTCACAAAATTATTGTGTGTCTAAGGCTGCATTCGAACTCAGGTCTTCCCCAAACCAGCACTCTCATCTGCTGTGCTGCTGCCTCTCTGCCCAAATCTATGGCCTCTGTCCTGCTTCCCCCTTCCTCCAAGTCAGCCAAAGGGGGAATTCCTAGCCCTTTCTACCTATTTGTACCCACAAGAAAGAAGTAAAAAGGTCTGAGGATGAATGAAATAGAAGGGACCCATTCTAATCCCCTCATCGTAGAAATGAGTGACTCCCTCAAGGTTACCTAAGTAGTACAGAGCAGGGCCAGAATGTGAACCAAAGCCAACAAAAACTCCATGTTCAGGACTCTTTTCCCACTGCCCCACACTGCCCCTCCTCTCAAAGGGAGCTGGAGCATGCCCTCAATTTACAAGCTGTAGTCATAAATGCAGGCAGATATCTATTTGCATAAGAACTATCAAATTAAAAGTTCCTCCCTTTCCACAGGGATTATTACTCATTGGGTCACAGGAAAAAAAAGTCTGCCTATCACCTGATGGACAACGACGGCTCCTCCCTCCTGGGCCACTTCCCTTTAACCTCCTGTCACTTTCAGAGGAAGAGGAAAAGCCTGCACAGGCAAACCCAAAGTAAAACGCAGCAGTAAGTCCGAGAAAGAGTAAAAAGGAGGAGGAGCGGAGAGAAAGGAGAGGGAGAAGAAAAATGAGGAGAGAAAGAGAGCTAGCTAAGGTGCACACGCATCACCATTCTCCCTCGTCTGGGATGAGGCAGAACTAGATTCGTTCTCTCTCCAACAGAACATGGCAGCACCTTCCTCTCCGTTCTTTCCTCCTGACCAATCAGAACACAGATGTTTTAAAATTTCCATTTCTTCCCTTTGAAACCAGTCAGCCCTCCCATGGTCTATCAAAGCTTAGATCCCACAGAGCATTAGGGAACACCAAAAGCTCTTCCCTCTGCTCTAGGGCGTGCTTGAAAATCAAACCTAGAGCACTTCAGATTTATGCATCAGGTTCAGCCTGAATGTACTGTATTATATTGGAGGTTAAAAATTAACCTTGGCATTTGCAAGGGGCAGTGAGGGAGAAGGTGGAAGGCAAGGACAATTTTAAAATTTTCCTCACCTGACTTAAAGGTACAACTTTATACTTCAATTATTCCTCTTTAGTATCTGTGACCACACCAGGAACACTTGTCAAAATACTTATGACAAGTCCTATTCTAAGCCACAGAAATATTGCGAAAAACTAAGCTTTAGTAAACTGTGGTTAAAAAGAGGATAAACTAATTATTTCAAATAAACACACCAATCTAGCAGTGTTAGAAAAGAGTGCTGGGGGCTTTCCAATGAGAAAAGAGGAGGCAACAGCTTATCAACCCCCAACAAGCAACATACTGCACACTGGGAAAGGTATAAAAGCAATGTAAGATGTGATCCTGGAGATCCTGTGATCCCATGGGATGGGAGTGGGGTGGGGGGCTGGATGAATGGAGGAGGAAAGAGAACGGAATATGCATTTCTATGGCTTCTACTCTACGTGCCAGGTGCCTTGCTAAGCACTTTACAAATATCTCATCTGACCTTACAACACCCTTAAGAGGTAGAAGCTGTTATTATCCCCACTTTACAGTTAAGGAAACGGCAACAGTTTACTCTTTTGTACAACTGGGATGTGAGCAGTTAGGTGATGCAATGGATAGAATATTCAGTCTGGAGTCAAGCAGACTCACCTTCCTGAGTTCAAATCTGGCCTCAGACACTTACTATCCGTGTGACCCTGGGCAAGTCACTTAACCCTGTTTGCCTCCGTCTCCTCATGTGTCAAATAAACTAGATAAAGAAATTGCAAAGCATTCCAGTATCTGCCAAGAAAACCCCAAATGGGATCATGAAGAGTTGGACACAACTGAACAGAAACAAAAAAACAGGCACGTGATAACATTTCACCAGACTGCCGGGAGAATCAAATAATGTAGGCCCATACTGTTGGAGATGGAAAAGGCTTTCTGTGCCATCTAAGTCCAAGCCCTTTGTTTTACAATTGAGCAAACTAATGCTCCAAAAAGCTACGTGACTTGTTTAATCTCCTGAATTCCACATCTGATGCTCTTCCCACTATTTCACACAACACGATGATGCATATAAAGTGTTCTGCATGTAGTAAAGCACCATGAACGCCAGCGGCAACAATAATAATAAATGTAATATTTATACGTATGTTATAATTACTACTGGAGACGAGGGTAATTTGGGTAGTGAGGACGATGGTCTTTAAAATCAAGCTAAGAAACTTGCACGTAATCCAGAAGGAGCCGGGTAGATCCTAGAATAAGGAGAGCAATATGATGCAAACAGCGCTTAAGGAAGTTGTGGTTGGCAGAATTTTGCAGAATAGATTTCAGTGAGATCTGACAGATCTGCTCAAACTGTACCTGAGTCACAAAAGTGTGAGATAATGGAGTCTAAGTCTGGACTAAGGGTGATGGTGGGAAAGGAGAGGAAGAGTAAATCCAGTGCAGCACGGGGACAAGGAATCAGGACACAGGAGATCTAGTCCCACCTCTACATGCATGATTTGGGGTGTGTCACCATGGAAATGAAGGGACTGAATCAGAGGGTCTCTAATGTCTCTTTCAGTCCTAACATTTCTAAGACCACAACACATTTCAAATAGGAAATAACAGGTTTCTTTTTTTTTAATCCTCTAATGTAAGAAACAATACTGCTAACTATTTTATTTTACTGACTTAAGAAAATATTTTTATCAGTTACCAGCATCGTGACTGGGAGTGTATCATTGCCAGAGTAAAAGTACTGAAAGGTTGACGATTTTTTCACATTGACTCTTTAACATCTCAGAACTTTTCGATAATTCTGTCCGCTTGGCCTTAAGAAAATCCTATGCTAAGCTTCAAGGCCCAGCTCAATGCACTCCTCACTGGTCTCCCTCATCTCTGAATTCCTACAGAGCTTAGCACCTGTTCCATATAGTTCATCCCCTAATTATGAACTATTTTGTATCATTTGCTAGCTTTCATACATTTTTTGGACTAGTCTTTCCTCCTAGACTACACTCCCAAACAGCTGGAACCAACCACTTTATCCTACTTTCAACACCTAGACCAAAGCAATGCTGGTCAAGCAGCAGTCAATCTTTTATGATCTGGTCATAGCCTCAAAAGAGAGGCCCATCATTTTCCTACATGGGCAGTGTGAAGAGTCAACCAATCTCAGAAACTGTTCGCACACCTCTGCTACGTAACATGTGAGAGTATTCCCAATGAGAACATAATAATGCTATGTGGGTAAATTTCTGTACATGAGTACACCTCCAGAGACTCAGAATCTAACATTTGGGGGTTTTTTTGTTCTTATACTCATAGCATGTACACTATATGTATAAAAGACCAGCATTTACTTCATTTCAATACTCGTCACATTTCCAGCTTGGTCAAGGGGATGGGGAGCCCTCTAGAAGCTAGTCTTTGAGAATTTCTTGTTTGGAGCATTCTGGAAAGCCTGCTCCAATACCTGCCAGTTTAAGGATTGGCCCTCCTATGATATTCTAGCCAGCATAAATGGTTTTATTTATAACTCTTTCACATAAATGACTGAGCTAATTCTCCTGTGATATTTCTTCACCTAATATTAAGTACAGGTACAAACCTTTTTCATAAAGAAGCTTTAAATATGTATTATGAATATAGGCACAATTTAATTGCTGTGTTTGGTTTAAATTAGGGATTAAACTTATTTAAAGAAATTATCCAGTTTACACAGAGCAGCCTAACGCTTCCTATGTGCTAGGACCTCTCCCATAAATACCACATGGTAAATTCATAGACCCAAATATAAATCCAGTACAGCTAATTCTGCATAGACAGGCACCGGATCTGTGTACAAGGATACCCCTTATAGAGGGGCACAATATTAACACTACGCAATAAATAGTGGGACGTATGAACTACCTATTTTTTAATAATGAAAGTGAAATTGCCACAATGCTGTGGAACAGACTGAGAAGGCAGAAAGGACCTTAGGGGCTGCCGGGACCAACCCTCTCCATTGTATAAAGGAGGCAAAGGCTCAGCGTTCACCACTACATCCCACTCCCTCTCAATAGCCAGCATGTATACGGTGCTTTAAAATCTGAAAGGCACCATTTCATTGGATCTTCAAAACAACCTTGTAAAGGTGTTATTATTACACCCATTTCATAAGTGAGGAAACTGAGGCCAGGAGGCTAAGTGGTAGGTATGAAACACCTTCTAACAGTGTACTCTTATCTTTCATGACAAGTTTCTAACTTTTAATTCTCAACATAAATTACAATTAGCGAAACACAAGTTCCTAGCTGTCCCTAAATTTCACTTCACTTGACCCTTCCTTAGCAGGTCCATTCTAACTAACCAGACTCTGTTTAACCCCTGGTATGTTTTGGTACATAGCAGTATAGCACTGGCATAATACACTAATTTAAAAAAAAGGGTAAATATCTGCATCTGAATATATACACAGAGTCTTGAAATCTAAGTTCTAGGGGATTTTTCTTCTTTCACCTACAACATAGACAGCATAATATAAAATACCCCAGCATTTACTTCTCATCAATACTCCTGCTCCATTTCCAAACTGGTCAGTAGGGTCTTGAGAGAGGAGCTATCTCACAGGAGGAAAGACCTATGATTTCAAACGAAAGCTACCCCATGAGTCTGTTTCCCAGTCTGCTCAGAAGCTGATGGAACACGGACCAGCCTGCTTTCAAAGAAGTATCTGGCTTGTTACAGTCTGCTGCAGTGAAGATTCTGGCTTTCCATGGCTTCTATTATTGAAAACGTGTTTCGTTTTGTTTTTTTGACAAGACATCTCTCTCAGCATACTGACTTCCAAAACACACACTGCAAAATACTTCAAATTAAAGAGTCACTATAAATTCCCTACTTTATAAGTATTAGAAAGAAAAATAAGAGTGTCAACTACTGAAAACAACCCTGTCCAAGTGCCCTGTGGAAGAAGGAAAGGAAACAAGGACCTCTATGCTCTCATTTAAATTCTGAAGTGCTGAAACCAGTGAACATGCACATCACGAACTGACTCTCAGCTCAATTTTGATCACTCAATTAATATGCTTTTTAAATGAAGCCAAATTCTACAAGAGGTTAATAACTGTCAAGAAAAAGGAAGAGGATAAGGCAAGAAGAGCTTCCTTAAACTCTAAGAAGATAAAAAACAAAATAAGGTGGGGCTGACCTGGTGCAGGCTGTCTCTCATTCCATTCACTGGAGATCAAAAGTTCTATTGTTTTTATGAGGTTTTCGGCATGCTCGGAGCTGCAAAAACCAAAGGTTCTTATTAGAAATCTTTTGCTTTAAAAAACAAATTAGGAAACATACATCTTTCTCTATAAAGAGGAGAAACAAACATGTAGAACCCATCAGTGGGCCAGCCGCTTTAAAGCATATTAGCCCCCCGCTAAACTGAAGGTGTAGGACCACTTTATCAAACATATGACCAACATTTTTCCACACAAACACTTACCCTGTAACTGAAGATCTGAAAAGCACAGGGCTGAAAATTTCAGAGAGAGATCTCGCATTCAAAAGATTTTTGCTGGAGGCTTGGCAGAGTCTAAAGAAATGTTTTAGCAAATACTGAAGTGTGAGCCCATGCTGATGAGGGATGTGAGGAGTCCTCATAAGCTTCTTTAGCATCTGGACATTCTCTTCTGTGCTCTGTAGTTCTACGAGGAGAAACAGAAACTGCTTCAGAAATCAGCCAATAAGCTGCCAGCAACCGTTTCCACCATTTCCCACAACTCCACAAGAAGTACTAATTAGAGCAAAGCTAACGCCAATTTTCATGGGGAGCAGGGCATTTGTTCTTCTCATTAGAAAAAGTGTTTCTGTGACAAGGTAAGATCTTAAGCCAAATGGAAATCTAAGAGACACTTGGCACAAGCCACAACTGAGTGTTCACTGGTGGGTGATTGGCTAACTTGGAGATGTACCAGATAAGTGACACAGGTTCTGACTTTTAAGGTTACTAACCACGATATCCTGTCCCAAAGAGCACGTGACAAGAGCATTAGCTCTTAGCTAACATTCATCTTTTGTGAACATATACCCTAATGATCACCCAGAAAGGAAAAAAAAGGGAAGTGGGCATATTCATTCACCAGTCTCCTGTCCTAATTCTTCGAAACTACCAATGAACCTCTGAACACTGTGTCCTCTGCTGACAGTGAACTTTGCCAATACTGATAAAAGGTTAACAATTAGCCATTTCAACATGTGGACACATCTTTCTTTGGTAAATTTCTATATGATGCCTTGGTGACTAAGGTACAATAGACAATACAGTTTCGTGTTGTCAGTTTAATATTAATATTTTCTTATTCAGAAAGAAGAGTTTATTAAGCTACTGTGTGTAAAGCACTTAGAACTTATATTCTACTAAGGGGCTACAGGAGAAAGCTGGATGGCTCAATGAAAAGAGCACTGTGCCTAGAGTCAGGAAGATCTGAGTTCAAATTTCACCTCAGACACTTACTACTTGGTTGTCCCTGGGCAAGTCACTTAACCCCTATTTGCATTAATCCACTGGAGAAGGAAATGGTAAACCACTCCAGTATCTTTTCCAAGAAAACTCCATGTTCAGCATCCCTGGGGTCACAAAGAATCAGACAAGACCAAAGAACATGGGGGATCCCACAGATTCAATAATAAATGTTATATACGTAACATAAATACTATGTGATTTTCAGGGTGGACTGGTGAGGAGAGAACACCTAGGAAATAAGGAAAGCCTTCCTGAAGGAGGAAGGGAGCATTTGAACTTTGAGGAGAACTATAAGCTCTAAGAGTCAGAGGTAAATAGGGAGAGTATTCCAGGCAAAGGGGACAGAGAGTTTGCGCAAAGCTGGAGGTGGAAGATGTAGCTTCACTGGGCTGGAGCACAGTATGGAAGTTCAAACAAAGTGTAATTAGAAAAGAAAGCTGGCTCTGTAAACAACATTTAATTAAGTTTTTTGAGATCTCTAAATGTATGTTTAACTGAGTTGTCTAAAAAAGGAAAACCAACCTTGTGCTACAGAAATCATTTCACTGTAAATTGTCCCTGGAATGACAGGATTTGGCAGGTCCAGGAGATATCTCTTCAAAGTGTCTGATAGGACCTGTATATCAATCACATCAAAGTCCACAGAAGAGGCATCTGGAAAACAAGAAGAAATACAGTTTAGGTGTCATGAATTTTAACATATCCGTAGCCATTAAAAATACCTGCTTCCTAAGCCGCAAACCAAAATGTTGTGATAACAAGAGCGGTCAAGTATCACATCGACATTACCTCAACATTTCGGATTGCTGCAGTCACAAATACACTGTTTGAACCCTACAAATCAACACACACTTATCTTTAATTTTTTGGAAAAACTTACATTATGTTACAGAATTCCAGCAACTGTTAATCATCAGGACGTCAATGTATTAGTTCACAAAAAGATACAGCTATTTTCCTTCCGATATTTCCTTCATAAACAAAGGTTTATGAAACATCTACTCTATGCAAGGTAATAACAATGGCTATTTAGATAGCCACCCAAAGCAGCTTCTAGAATTACTGTTCCAGTGCCTGAGAAAAGAGCTAAGCAACGCTATGGCCGATTATTCCCAACTGGCTCTTAATAAAGCATCAGAAGCAAATCCATGCAAGACACCAGAGGCAAGTAAAACCTCACCCTCATGAAATTTATATCCAGTTATGTAAACCAAACATGTACATAAAAGGATAAATACAATCAACAGTAAGTCTATATTAAGCATCTACTATGTGTCAGAGACCCGAATCAAAAGAGAAAAATTAGACAATCCTTGATTTTTTGAGGGGAGACTACATATACGTATTTAACAAGTACATGCAAAATATATGTAAATTGATTTTGGGAGTGAGGCATTGGACCTCAATTAGGGGGAAGCAGAATGCATCTGAGAGGAACTTTGAAGGAAATGGAGAGGGAATAATAGATAAGGAAGCTGGAAAGTTAAATTACAGCCTTTCATCCGAGAAATAATAGGGAACAATGAGGGTTTACTGAATGAGGGAGTGACACAGACCTGAGCTTTAAGACATTAACTCTGGTATCAGGGAGGAGAATAAATTTGAGAAAGGAGACACTTGAAGCAAGCAGGCAATTAGAATGATATGGTAATAATTCAACTGCAAATCCTTATAAACGGTGAAGACAAGGAATTCTGAGACAGGCCACTAAGGCCTGAGTCAGATGAGAAAGGTTCCTTGGAGGAAGGGGAGCTTGAGTTGGGGCTTGAAGGATTTACATAAGAGGAGGTGATGAGAGACGATAGTTCAGGCAGGAAGAATATCATGAGTAAAGTTAAAAGCAGGAACATACATGGTGTTTGAAGGGGGTACAATGAAGGGGATGGCACAGTAATAATAAATAAACAGCCTGGTTTGGCTGGTGATAAAAGTTTGTCAACAAGGTAATGGGAGAATGAAGTGAGGGTATGGGGCTAGACATTTTATAAGGGCTTAATAATTATGGACTTCAGACTCTTTTCCTGTAGACAATGGGAAGTCTTGCTAGGTTTCTAAGAAACAAAGTAGTCTTTTGGGAAGGTTAATCTGGCACTGGTATGTAGAATCAATGTGTAAGATGGCAGCAACCAAGATGGTGGCAAGTTGATGAGAGTCTGGACTGGAGTGACAGCAGGGGGAAGGGGCAAAGGGAAGACATTACAGAGGAGCTGGTGACTACATGGATATAAGAGATGGGGTGTCCGAGGGAAGAATCAAAAATGGTGCTGCTATCTTGAGCCTGAATGGTTGGAATAATGGGCAATAAATATCTAAGAAAGTTTGGAGTCCCTCCAAGATTGAACATAAAATAGAAATGGTGTCCTGAAAATCCCTCACCTTAAGGCCAGTTCACCTCCCCAGCAAACCACATTCTACAAGGTTATGACGCTTGTAAGTACAAAGTAGCATAAGAAGACAGACACAACCAAAAAGTACCAAGACAGATCCAACTGGTATGAAGCAATGGGAGGTAAGCAAAACATTGCCGTCTGTGAGGTGGTGCCTCAAACCACTTTAAGCTCTACCAAGAACAACTAACCACAGATTACATTTGTACTCTGTGTGGAAAGGCCTGTGGGTCACACATTTGACTTGGCTGGCCCTAAAGAAACACGGAAAGGAACAACGGCAGCATCTCTTCAAACAGAAAGAAATCCTATATGAAATGGGGCTGGAGGACAGGGAGACTGACTGAAAACTGACTCTTCTAGCACTCACTGGCACAGCCCATTCTAAATTCTTAGAGAGGAATAAGACACCATGAGGCTTTGTGTGGTTCTCAATCACTTAACCTAAGGAACCAGGGATTCTAGGAGAAGCTACTGTCTACCCTATCCACAAGAAAGGAGGCACAAGGTTCACTGCAGACTTTTAAAGTTATGACTTCAGAATTTCAAATGTCAAATGGACTTGAGACTGATATCAGACAAGCGACTCTTCAATGACACTCTTCAAATAAGGCATACTGTGATCTCACCAAGACAAATTAAACTTCCTCTAACACTGCCAACTGCCACCCATCCACACCTTCTGGTCTTTTGCAACTTTGTGGTGTCCTCCTGTAAATCCTTTACCAGAGAGTCAACTCATGTGCTAAGGGCCTTTCCCTAGATCTTTTCTTGTTCAACGGGTACCAATGGAATGAAGAGATAGTTCATCTGCCACCACCTACTATAGAAGACAGTATGGTATAATAGATGGACTCTTGTACTTGATGGAGTCAAAAAGGCTCAGTTTCTAATTCCACCTCTGACATTTCGGTTTGGTCCTGGATAATGAAAAAAAAATGTGAAGTGGATATGTGTATTCTAATTCGTACTATCTGAAGTTAATGATTGTGAAAAATATGGCAACTGATGGGAACATGCAGCATGAATTCAAATAATGTGATCACTTTGTAGGATTCATTATTCACACTAATGGGGACTAGCTAATACTAGCTAAAAGATATATGGGTCAGTATGTTGAATATTTAACATATTTGGGAATGGCATGGGAAACTGAGGCTCAGAGATATTATATGACTAACATCTACATCTATGTATATCTGGATTTAAAGCATTTTGCAATACTAAGTCGTCACACAAAGCTAAGCTATGACTATGACTAGGAGACCAGCCTACCTCCTCTTTCGGTTGTCCATCTTTTGGATAATCTTTTACACGGCTCTTGGTGGACAATTCTTAACTAGTAACATACGTAAGCCTACATATGCTTTTCATGTGTCCCCCTGCTGTCCTCTGATTGACCCCTAGCTTTAATTTGTCACAGACTATGGTATGCCACAATTTCCAATTGTATAATGCACAACGAGAAGAATATCGGTAGTCAAAAGAGATACCTGCTTCAGAGAGAAAATCGGAGTCGTTAAAAGTACTGCTTAATTTTTTTTTCAAGTTTTGTCTTTTTGAAGCACCTACTATGTGCTGGGAAATACAAAGACAAAAACGATTTGTGTCCTGTCTTGGAGGAGTTTACATTCATACAAAATTAAGGTTAGACTCTCAAATGAGCTAGCAAAATTATTTAATGATTCTTTCACTATATCCTGTCTTTCCATGTTAAGAATTTGGTATTATGACACTTACTAGACATTTTTTAATGCCATCAGTCTACTAAAAATAAATATGTACATGCTTGCCCAATGTCCCTACAGACTGGTACTTGTTAGCATGTTTCTAGTCTCCTGTATATTTAAATAAACCTGTTTATTTGCCTAACAGATTACTACTATTTTATGATTTGCATAGTTAGGTGCTTCCCTTTGTAGGAAAGCCTTGCATTTGCCACATAAATTGTCTAGAAGACACTGAACTGAGCATTGCAAATATGTTTCCCATATCTGAATACAACTTGAATACACAGAAGCTTCTCTGTATGTAAAAAGCTAACTCTGGGAATGACAGGGGAACTATGCAGCTAAAAGACAAGGCCGATAAGAAATAAGCTAATTTGAACAGCAAGGTTTAAGGCCCAAAGTTCATTTTCTAGGATGCATATTTAGTATGTATTTAGCTGTTCTTTAAAATCACTATTATTATTCCTTTAATATACGTGTGTGCTTTTTAAAGCACTACTTCCCTTGAGATTTATCTGTGGTACTAGTGTTAAACGCTCTGTCCCACAATTACTTGAGACATAAAGCCCCAAAACTTAAGTAACTGACAGGCTTGAAAACACTTGTTTCTTCTGTTCCCTAAATTCACCTTATTACAGTTCACTAATTATGTCTCTCCATCATTATACTCATTGATTTCTAGATTTTTTAAAGATGCAAATTATATTCAATTAAATACACACACACACACACACTCGGAGTATAAAACCTTAGATTAGCATATGGCAATTCATAAGCTAGATGCATAGCCATGCTTTCCCAAATTTTGATTCAATGGCTCTTCCCCAAATCTCCTTCTGGATCACACATCTTCATGAAAGACAAAACGTGCTGAAACCTTGGCTCAGGTGGTTTAGTCACAAGTCTGGACTGAGGTAGCCTTCTCTCTGGCAATAACGAATGGAGCACCATGGATCAGCATCCCAACAAAGAATCCCCAGAATATCAGGAGATTGTTGCATCCTTCCCCTCATTCCATAAGAAGAGTAGAGACCCAAACTGGTTTCCTTCTATTGGTGCTTCTCAGGGCTCTCAAGGAGGTCACCAATTTAATCTCACAATACAAACTCTGGTTCTCATGTCAATAAAATGGCATGAAGGTATTTATTGCTAACCTGGTTCACTTCTAGACATGGTCTACCTTAAGATCTAACCACCATTTCACAGTGTTTCACAGACTCATCATGAGTCTCTGATGTCTGCGTTTCCTCTGACCTTTACACTATTTAACGAAGTTCCTATCTAAAACATGAAACTCTATGTTAATTACCTAGCCTAAGAAACAAATCTTTCCCTGACCCTTTCCTAAGTTTCTCTGGCAGAGAAAGAACAAGACCTGTAGTCTTTTAGCCACAGTCTTTCTGACTTCCAGTTACCTACATAAACGTAACAGCATCATTTCTCCCTGCCTACTCAAGAGGTTCTTCACTGATCATAAATAATTCACAGGACAGAGGTGAAAATGAGCTTTAAATGCTACTCATTTTACATAGGAGGAAACTAAGGCTGAGAAGTGATTTAACTGAAATTGAAAATGAGTCAATTTGTCCAAGTTCTCTGTAGGACTAAGAGGCATAATCAGGCTTTGACTTCAGTTTCTCTGATTCTATACTTTGTTCTAGGTACTTTTCTCTTGCATGGGATACTTTCTAATTCTAGGCCCCTTCTTTTCCTCTGCTATTCCCTGGGAGTTTGGGGAAGAACCAGTGGGCTTGAAAAGGACTTATCAAAAGTTACTACCCATGTGACTTGAGATAAGTCACAATTTCCTTGTACCTCAGTTTCCTCATCTGCAAAATGGAGGAAGCACAGAACCCTTGTGTAGACTAGGCAGCTTCTGCTGTCCCTTTCAGTTGTAAATCTACAACCTGACAATTCTATTATCCTTGATGATACCCACTTTGTTGGATGATCAGTAAGAACAAATAAAGATGAAATAAAATTTGATAAGCAAAATAAGAAGTTATCTTGGGAAAAACTATGTTATTGTGTTCGTCCTTAATTGCCGAAGAAGATCATGCCATCAGAGAAATAATGACATGACTTGCACTTGGCTTTTTTTTTTTTTTTTTTTTTTTTGAGTAAGGGAGGGCTTTGTAGGTCACCAGCCTCACTTCTCCTCTAGAGTCATCTGAATCCAGTGACCAGATATTCATCAGGATGACTGGAGATGACCCAGGATGAGGCAATTGGGGTTAAGTGACTTGCCCAGGGTCACACAGCTAGTGAGTGTCAAGTGTCTGAGGTGAGATTTGAACTCAGGTCCTCCTGACTCCTGCACTGGTGCTCTATCCACTGCGCC
The DNA here is from genome assembly GCF_028372415.1 of Notamacropus eugenii. Lineage (NCBI taxonomy): Eukaryota > Metazoa > Chordata > Mammalia > Diprotodontia > Macropodidae > Notamacropus > Notamacropus eugenii. Next base: position 475,590,682 of record NC_092875.1, read on the forward strand.
ACCTAGCTGCCCCCTTGAGAAAAACTAGATTTCTGTAAAAGCATTTAAAAAAGAAAAGCCTCCTTTTCTATCTTAGACCCTCTGACTAAAAGAAGGAGGAAAAAGAATACAGACCATTACTCACACAATTCATCTATTTTCCCTAATTTTTTTAAACAGGAAAATAAAAAGCAAGGCATGTTTGTGCTTTGTACAGGACAGATTCCTGATAAAGAGCTGCTGCAGGAAGAGTCCCTTTTCTCCCAATCACATGAATACACTTAAGATAAACATAAGTGATACTCCTTAAATCCATCAGAAAATTTCTTTAATATTCAAGATCCTTCAAATTAACCACTATCACGTAGTTCTATTATTAGGCATCTTCATTCAAAGTACTGAATTTTAACTTGAAAATGTATTTTTGGAAATAGAAATTTTTTTTAAAAGCCAAAAATACTTCTATTGTGAATTTATATTGTGGCAACTACTTGTGGAAACAAATAGGCTTGTTAAATAAAGTAGAAAACCACAACACACAGGCGTACATGTGCCACCTGGACAGCATTCATTACCAAATCTTAAAGGAAAATATAACATTACTGTATAGGGATTATGCACGTTGCTTGTTGACTACATAGACCTTGGTGATTCCGAAATGCAGAGCTGGCAGTCTAAAGACAGATGACAGGAGAAAGGCAACTTACTAAATCTATTTGTTATGGCTTTATGATAATTAACTTCACAGCTCTCTCTCATCCAATCATCTTCTAAATGATGTTGCTTCCATTTCCTCTACTGTTCCCTCCTCCCTATTCCCACTCTCACAGGGCTTATTAACTTCTGCCTGTACTAGTGTTAACAGTCTTTTAAGCAGGTCTTCTATGTGGCTTTATTAAGAAGACCTTTTTTAACATGGCGTCACCACCTTCTTCATGTACACACCTGCTCAAGTCAATTCTCTGCTCAGAAATCTGTAATGATTCCCTCCTGTTTCCAAAATAAAGTTCAAACTCCTTTGACTAACATTCGGGTCCTCCTCTATGTGATAAGCCTTATCTCATTCCATTTACTCTCAGTGAACCCCACAAGCAAATCTGACAACATTGTGCACTTCTCACCCCCACCTGGCCCCTGTGCTTTGCTCATGCTGCTTGCCTGTGCTCAGGTCTTCTACCAAGACAACAACAGCCCCAGATCACGCACAGTACTTTTTTACCCTTCTCCATGTCATAACATGTGTTAAATTTTTTGAGTTTCTAGCTTATCTCCACCTCAGTCCCTTTGTGAGGGAAACCAACATGGCTTACCTAAATTGCATATTTTTCCCCCAAGGCCTAGGTAAATGTCTGATGAATGAATGAATGAGGGGTGCTATGGCAGAAGGTCTAGGAGTTATTGTTATTATATTGGCTACTAATACTTCTGCCTATACAAAAAGTGAAAATAAACCCTAAAATCAGTCAAACTCTAGATTGATCAGAAGTTAAAGGTAAATACTACTAAGTAGATTAATGTTAGAATAGAATACAGAAGTAGCACATAGACAAGGTAACTGTTCTACAATGGCGTGTGTCAGCATGCTGAGGACCTGTGATTTCCGACAAAGAGCCAATATGATCACTTAAGCATAAGAACTGTCTGAAGATGACAGAACTCAGTCACTCAGCCCGTGGCTACACAGGATCAGAGGTCAAATCTGAACGCAGGTCCTCTTGATTCTAAGTCCAGTGCTCTCTATTCACTATGCTAAACCTATCCATCTGATTTAGAAGTAGGTGACTGGGGGCAGCTAGTTGGCACAGAAGACAGAGTGCTAGGCCCTGGAGTCAGGAGAACCTGAGTGCAAATCTGACCTTAGCTGTGTGACCCTGGGAAAGTCACTTAACCCTGGTTGCCTAGCCATAAGTAACAAAATAAATAAACTAATTAATTGATTGACTGATTAAAGAGGAGTAGGCGGAAGAAGGGAAGACATGGAGTTTTTCAGTACCGATCCCCTTTCTTGGCTAGACATGACCAGTAACCATGAGTGGAATTACTAACTTCATGTCTAAATCATGTACCCATCTTGATCTTATTTTGGTGTACAGTATGAGATGTTGGTCTGCACCTAGCTTCTGCCATACTGTTGCAAAAGACATTTCTTACTCTATTTCAGGTGACGCACAACACAAAGGGGAAACTGAACTTGGAGTGAGCCTTACTCTTACGCGTACTAGAAGACAGCTTGAAACCATCTAGTTCATCTCCTGACAGCACACAGGGAAAGGAGGGAGGGAGAAAACTTAGAACTCAAAATTTAAAAAAAAAGAATGTTAAAAATTAGTTTTACATGTAATTGGGGAGGAAATTATTAAATTTAAATTAGTTAAGTTTATATTTTAAAAATTAAAAAAAAAAGGAATAAAGAAATGTCCTTTGTGTTATATATCCTCATAGACCCGAGATACTTACCACAATCAAGAAGCTGCCGGAGTTCAGCTAAGCTGCTTGAGCTCTGGGTTCTGTACAAAGTTGGACATTCCAGGCCTAAAACCACACACAAAAAACAGTTTGTGTTGGTAAAAAAAACAAAAAAAACTGTCTTGGAGAACTCATAAACCACAGTCTGCCCTTCTGTCATACTCCAAACTCTTCATCATAAAGTCTCAGCCCAATCCTGGAAATCACACACAGAATGTCTGCCCCTTGCTTCTCTCTCTGATAGAACAGCTCCTCCCAGGACGGCACTCAAGCCCTCTCCATCTCACTCCCTCTACGTGGCTCCCATACCCCAGTCTTCAAAGTTTAAGCTTCTTTTTATGCACTGTCTCCCCATCAGAATGTAAGTTCCTTGAGAGCAGAGATATTTTTCTGCTTGTATCTATATTTACAGTGTTCGGCACATAATAAATGCTTAATAAATATCTGCTGATCACCTGAGAAAGGCACCCCCATCTCCCATTAACTTCTATTTTTAAATTCTAGAAAAGGTATTGTATTCTGTATGTCTTAAAATGTTATAATGGTCACATCCTGCACTAAGCCTTTAGAATGGCACTGATCTGTGAACTGCTATGTGGGCACAAGTTATTCTGTTCCTATATACAGTGCAAGCTGAATTATTATTTAGTAATTGTCTCCAATACTTCAAAAGATCCATGACATCCCTGGTGTTGGAGCTCCCTCCACTGACTTAATCTATCTATGATGACTTAGAAGGGAGTCCCTTACAATTTCACAAATTGTAGTGGCCAAAAAAACTCATCACCAGGTTAACCGACTCTCTGCTGATGAGTTTATCTATGCTTAGCTAGGCTGGGTCTTTTACAAAAGATACATGAAAATTTTTCCAATTTTCTAGGGCCCACCAGAACTTGAACCCCACTAGCACAGTCTTTGAAAACCCAGGGGCACCACCATTTTTGTCTTTATATCTCCAATGTTTAAGCAGGCACGAGCAGATACTTAATATGTGCTAGCTGATTTAACTGATGAAGGACTAGAGGACAAACTTCATTTGACTTCAAAAATCAGATGACAACTATTTTCTGATTCTTGAGTTTCTAAAACTGCCTTCAAGACTAAGGAAGAAATTCACAAAGTAAGACCAATGACCCAAGGGTCTATCAGACAGAATCAGCATGCAATCTTACCACATACCTTTCTTTTCGATAGCTTCCACTAATTTAATAAGTATTGGTGGAGCAACTGCAGGAGAGGAAAACTGTTCAGTGAGGTCTAGAAGTGTAAAACCTAGAAGAAAAAAAAATTGGGGACAGGAGTTAAAAATGTTGAGTTTCTAAGTCAAAAGATAAAAAAAAAGGTCAATTTTTAAAAACAAGAACTAAATTAATTTTATCTACTCTCAGCCTTAACAAATGCATACTGTCAGTTCTGTATTCAGACGAAGGATCCATAGCATAACTGCTGACTACTCTGTCTACATCAGAAGAGAAGTACTGACTAGTTTCTGAAATGCTAGTTAATGCAACATTTTTTCTAGGGTCCACTTATATACTTAAAAAAAAAACCCTACAATACTACAAAAACACTTTAGACTTGATGTTATTCACGCAAATTTCTTTGACACTGCATATGACATTTAGTATTCTGTCACCAAAAAGTGAAAAAAAAAGTGAAAATCTTTTGGCATCCTAAGTAATTTTTCTCACAGTACGCCAGAGGAGGGAGCTAAATGCCATCTCCACAAAGTTGTCAAACCATAGACCACAGGAGAAACAGATTTAATATGAAAATTCTACATGTGTGGCCAATATTTTGCTAAAATTCACCCCATTTCCATTTAGACTTTTAGCTATTTTTTTGGTGACTCATTATAGGCCCTTCTTTGGAAATAGATAACTTTATATGATCTAATGTTTTTTTCCTTTTTGTGCTAAATGTTCCCTGGGTCTTAGTCAAGTATTCTTTATGAGAAGCAATACATGCTAAAATGGCCCAAACAAATTTCTTCAATTAAAGCTTGAACTTCAAATACAGTCTATGAATTACATATTTCTCAAACACCATGATATTCCACTGTGCAAAATTATCTCATTAAATAGGTGCTTTTTGGAATTATTTTTAAAAGACATTAGGTCACTTTAATAAAATCTATACAGCTGAAAAGTTAAGAAATTTTCAGGCCAAATTATATCATCTATTGGCTAGTGACTCTAGTTATCAGACAAAACCAAACCAACCAAACAAACAAAAACCATCCAGGAGCTGTGTGTTCACAGTTAAAGCCTAGAAAATATCAAAGAACATTCTCTAGGTAGAGGCATAGCTACAATCCTACAAGGCCCCCTACCTCTTTACTTTCTTTTGTACGCATAGTTTACAAAGCTCATCTTCCTTCTGCCTTCACCTGCTATGAAAAAGAAAATGTCTCTGCTGTAAGGAACAGAGGATTCATGCTACAGAAATTAACCTCACAGACAATTTTGTTGGGACTAATCTAATCCATAAATTAAACCCATGTTTCTTTTCCATCTAAAATCAGCAACTACAAAGTTTAAAATGTAGCTGGTGGCCCAATGAATTGAGTATAGAGCCTGGAGTGCAGAAGATCTCAATTCAAATCTGACCTCAGTCACTTAATTAGCTTCGTGCCCATGCACAAGTCTCTTTGTCTGCCTTAGTTTCCTCAACTGTAAAATCAGAATAACACTATATACACCTCCCTAAAGTTGTGATAAGATCAAATGAAAATATACTTGTAAAGCACTTAGCACAGTACCGGCTACACAGTAGAAACTAAATCAATGCAGGCATTAAATAAATATGTTTTCTCTCTTCATATTTAGAAAGCAGGGACATTTAGAGATAAGATAGCCTTACTAAATAATGGGGAATAAGTGACAGATAGTCTGAGGATAACAGTTTGAAATGAAATGGTGAGCTAAGCAAATTCAAGTTAAGATAATAAAAGGCTGCACTACTCTCCCACACCTATGTTCACACACACATGCAAAAGCGTGAGAAAAAAAAACCGCTATTTAAAAATGCTACAAAGTGAAAGCAGAAAGTCCAACAACTTGATCTCTCAGACAACACAACACAATCCACTTCCCTCTGCCTCTCTATTACGTGACATCACTGCTCATCACAACCAGTTGCTGTCTTCAATATGGAGACATAAGTAAAATCACAAAGTGTTTATTATATTATGGAATGATTTTATGAAAAATCAATACAGATCATTATATGTAAAAAGAATGTTACCAGAGTGAATTCTTCTTCAAAAAGCTCTCAATTTTCTACTTTCAACTAAAAAAAAAAAAAAAGGCTGAATAAAAGTGCAATAATGATAAGGTAAGGGGGGGGCCCGGAGGCCAAAGGGAAGTCATCCATTGGGATTCTCTACACTCTCAGGACCCACATAAATAATAACACAGAGCTGACATTTTCTATGAAGCTTTAAAAGTTTACGAACTACATTAATGACTTCATTTGATCCTCAAAGCAACTGCATGAGATTACCCACTTTTAAGAATTGAGGAAAAACAAATAGCTGAATGACTTGCACAACGTCACAAATTTAATAAATACCTAAGGGAATCTGAGTCCAGGTCTTCCCGAACCCATCCCCAGCACACTATCTGTGATTTCAAGCAAGCACAGATGTGCCTCCTCACACCAAAGGCAAAACTAAGTGGACGTATAATATTCTGATCAATGGCTAAAAACTCCCTGCGCCGACTCTTCGCCTCCTCTCTGGCAATTCAATTGGCGCTCTTATTTTCTTTTTCATAATCTGTGAAATGGGGATGGTCAAATAAAAACTAAGAGCCTAGAGAGAAAGAGTTCAAAAAGATTCCTCTGGAAATCTTGGCAGTATAATTATCTTGGCATTAAGAAAAGCTAGTGGTAAGAAAAGGTACTGATTCCACCCAATTAGGATTTTTAAATATAAACAGATCCTTTGTGGACTACAGTGACAGATTAGGGAAGAGAAAAGGGGATGTTTATGTTGCCACATTTACAAAAAAAAACTATGGCTAACATGTTAGCTTTGAAAGGGGAGCAAAAAGTAACTGACTTCAAATAGATCTTCGGGCTATTCCTCTCTGTGTCCTTTTGATATTTCTGCAAGCCAAGAGAACAATTTACTTATCTCTGCAAAGTTCCTCACCACTCTGGTCTATACCAAAAACAATAAACAAAAAAGCCCACAGTATGGTGATATTAAAAAAAAAAAATACCTGTTACAGTATGAGTAGATAGAGATGGCTTTGAAGCCAAGAAGATTTGGGATCAAGTCCCGCCTCTGACACCAACTCTGCACAGGTGACTGAGTAAGGTATGTAACTGCTCAATGCTCTAGGCAACTCTCCAAGATTCGATCCCTAGCCTATCTCCCAAGATACTGGAACATTCCTTAAAATACACACAGGTTGCCCCTGTAGAAAATGTGGAAATTTAAAAGAATGCAGCAAAGTTTTGTCTATAAATTCACTGTACATACTGTAACTCAAACTGTTCAAATGCCTGAAACTTCAGGTTGCCTGCTAAGAATATGCAAGTTTTAAAAGGTTTAACAGAAGAAGGTGACAAGGTTTCAAGGACTTCCTACATTCCACTTTACATACTTGCATTTCCACCGTTATAGCTTATGTGACGGAATCTATTTTCTTTGATAAGAGTCACAGGTGTATAACAATATTTACCTTAGGCACAAAAGTCCTTCAAGAAATACAATAAAATAAAAACAATTGTGTCTTTAATTCCATCATCCCCCAAAAGCCAAACAGCTATTCAGCACCCATCCTTTTAAGAAATGTTTAAGAAATTGTTTAAGAAATAGTAATCACTAGGAAAATTACCAAATTTGACAAGTGCCCTTTTAAACAGTAACTCCCCAATAAAGCATCGCAATCATAAAATCTAGTGACATTAAATTGCGACTAAAAGATAAAGCCATTTCTATTCAATAAAATCTCTAGGAAAAGAAGTGACAATGAACAAAGTCTCGTCTTCTCAAAGTTTGCCAGCGTTAACTTCTGTAAGCATTTGAAGTCATCCTCAACAAACCTTGGGTGAGCACCTAACTGAGGCCTGCTTTGGAATTCTGAAGCCCTGCTGAATGGTGGACAATGAAGGCGACTCCTTCAAATCTGTGCAAATTTGTGAATTCCTTTAACTATCCTTCAGGAGCAGTTTTTCATTCCACTGAATTATTTTATAAGAAAAGCCACCAGCATGACCAGCAGAAGAAATTCGAAGACAGAAATGTCATTCTCTCTCCCCAGTATTAAAAGGCAGGGGATAAAGAGTCTACCATGTTCTCCCTTCATCATCTGGAAGGACAAGAAGTCTCCCAAGCTGTAGGAAGATTTTGGATGACCTGTCAAATGGTGCATTTTCCATGACTTCTCCTTTCTTCCTCCTTTACCCCAATGGCAACCAATCATGTGAAAGAGAGGCCAGGCTTCGCTGCAATCCTGGGGCTCTTCTCAAGCTGGTAACACTGACAGGCCTGAACGGTACTTGGGCAGCCGCAGCAACGCATGGAAGATGGGAGCATACCTTATACTAAATGCTGCCAACATAGCTACAAAGTGCAAGATGAAACCAGCACACAGCTGTACCTTTTGGAGGAGTTCTCAGTAAAAAGAGATATTTTAGAGAGCCTGGCAGAGGCAAGTGGAAAATTAAAGCTAGAATACTGAGTAGCTCCAGAAATGTTCAGGCCAAATCTTTCATTATGGATGGAAGCAGCATAAAAGGAGGCAGAAAGTACCATGAGCTGCTCACACTGTACAAGGATATAACATGAAAAGAGGTTCACATACAAAGCAGGAACAAATATCCGTCAGATGTTACTTTACATAATAACTGTAGCTAAGTCCAAATTCCATCGCCATCAGAACTGTCTGGATGCTTTGCTACACCTCCCTTAAAATGCTTTTGAGGGATACAAGAGAGCCTAAGAAATCCAAATTCGTGCTTTAACAGAAACTTTGTGACACAGAAACACACCCTGCAGACTTCGGACGCACCTTTAACAATAGCGTTACGGTATCAAATGTTACTTGGCACATCCAGGGCCCCCACTGCAATCTTCATCCTCATACTTTGGGTATAGTGAATAAAGCCACCAACAAAACAAGAATCTGATTTTAAAATTTCAGGGGGCATAATTTTTTTTAACTTAACCTTGGTTTTATAACTAATTATCTGGAAAATTTCAAGAAAGAAGTCATTTCATTCATGCAGAAACCTAGAGTCTTTATACTTGATGAGTTTAGAACTGGATTAGCTCAAGTTCACAGAACTGGCAACTTTTTCAGATTTATCCAAAATGAAAAGATATGATTTCACTGAAGAAGTCATACATAACTAAAATAAGCATCTGTTTACTTCCCCTGCCCCATATACTGATTCTTATTTTTATTTGAAAACATTTGTAACTTTGGGTAGTCTTGAGTTTCATATGTTAAGAGGGAATAAGACATTACTCTGCAGAGTAAAAAACAATATTTTGAACTGATATGAAACAAGAAAAGGAATGCACAGCAGAAAGGATGAACGAGGGCCAAGCAAAGTTGTGTGTCAGACTTACAGAGAGAATGCATGCATTTAATTAGCAGCACGGGGATCCTGACCTAAAGAGATTAAACAATTAGAAAGCTAGAACCTTTCATATCTTTTTGGGTGCTCGAATACTCTGACACCTTTAATGGAACTGTCTGACACCAGCCTCTCAGCCACATAGATTAAAAAAAATATATGGTATCTGTTCCAAATTTAACTTTACACTCAGGAGACAGACTGCTAAAGGAAATAAGGACTGAAATAGCAGGTAAGATTCCTTTTATAAAATGAGACATTCCAACTTTGCATCTGATGTCACTAACCAAGGCAGTGAAACAGTTAAAATACAGCTGGAAAAATCCCACATTAATCTCAGGCAGGTTATCCCACCACCCTAAAGTAGAATCTGACTTTAGCATTGCAACACACTATGAATAGCAAAGCCCCTGTGATGGATGTTTAATGAGAAGGACACAGACACATACATCATCACATGTGGGTATATGAATTTTTATGGGAAAGAACATGAAAAAAAAATACAATTTCAGAGCCTTGAGTATTACAAGTAGAACTAAGTTTTTCTGCTTGCTGAGTAGAACTTGGTACAACAAAGCTTAAACCTGTGGGTGTCAAAAGGAAATAGATTTTCCTTCCAAGGCTTCCTAATTAAAATCTATAAACACAAGGAAGCTGGTCTAAACTGATAGAAATTTGGGAACTACTTCTATAGGGGTAGCTGAGAGCAAACTGACCAATTTTCACAAGTTGTAGTAATATTTTCTGGTTAGAACTCATTGTTGCTAAATTTGATGACCAAAAAAATGGTCCCTACTCTTCTAAGAAAAGTTTGAGTATTTCCCACAAAGTATTCATTTTCTTCACTTGCCAGCCCCTTTTACAATACTGGTAAGTAATATTTTTTAATCTAAAAAAGGACTAACATAAGTGGTTACATTCACAAATCAGAGATGAATCTATATTTCTTATATATTTCTTACAATACCTGAAGCTTGTGGGTTTTCTTTCAAGGGCAGTCTTGTAAAGAAATACACTCCTCCCCAGTTATACTGCATTTTAACTGAGAAAAAAAAGTTCCCACATGTCATTTCAGAAATGACACGACTGGTCTGAAAGACACCCATGAGAATTGCTCCTGACTAGGGGAAGGGTAGAGATGGAGAGAAAAGGAAGCTAGGAAGAGAAACGGGGGATGAGAGAAAAAACTGATTCAGGCCAGAGAAGGGGAAACTGAAAGACTGAGTAATAAGTACTAAGACTGAGTAGTAGTAGCAGTAGTAATAACAATATCTGCAGAAGAGAGGAGGAAATTAGTATGGGCGGACAAAGGTTTGGAAGGCAGAGAATTCATTTAGGGAGGATTACATAGAGTCCTACTGGAATCCAAAGGCTAGAACCACCAGCCTCGAGGGTCATACCTGATAGAAGGAAAGACAATGTGTATCTAAATTCGTGGTTAAAAGGGAAGCCATGCACTTCAAAGTGAAAGAAAGAACCCTTTATAAAAGTCTCTTAGTTGAGTTAAAGTGGAACACAAATAATGTGTTACCTTACTACTTATAATTAATTTTCTGTGAGGATACCATTTGTATCCTGCAAGCTGTTTATATTTTAAGTGCAGGGGATCTCAATCTAGAGTCTACAAACTTTTAAAATGTTTTTCTAACTTAATTTCATTTTAACTGATTTCCTTTGTGATGGTATAAATTTTATTTACTCAAAAATATTATTCTGAGAAGGGGTCCATACAATTCACCGAACTGCCAAAGGTAATCAGGAAACAAACAAGAAAGCTAAGAATTCCTACTTTAGTGGCTGAATACACACAGTGCGCACATAACAAATGACAGGGAAGGAAGGGGAGCCGTGGAGAAACAATGGCAAAGGACAATATCAGGACCATGTGTAAGGGGAAGAAGGTCCTGATGCATTCCATGGTAGCAGCAAAAGTTTATCAATAGCAAATACAGGAGCATCTTCATTGGACATGTCACAAACCTTAAGTAGTGTGTGTGTATAATATTACACATATGTATGTATAATAAAATATATAGTAGTAAATATATACAAAGTAGTGATATAATTATAAGCATATATGTACATAAACATTATAGTGGTAATACATAATACTTCACATATAAATATATATACACTAAAAACACACACACACACCACACCACACCACACCACACACACACCACACCACACACACCATACCACACACACCACACCACACACACACCACACCACACACACCATACCACACCACACACACACACCACATACACACACACACCACACACACACCACACCACACACACCATACCACACCACACACACACACCACACACACACACACACCACACCACACATACCACACCACACCACACCACACACACCACACACACACACCACACACACCATACCACACCACACACACCACACCACACACACACCACACCACACACACCACACCACACCACACACACACACCACACACACACACACACCACACACACCATACCACACACACCACACCACACACACACACCACACCACACACACCATACCACACCACACACACACACCACATACACACACACACCACACACACCATACCACACACACCACACCACACATACCACACCACACCACACCACACCACACACACACCACACCATACTACACCATACCACACCACAGAATATCTTTGAGGCTACCAAGACATGGAAAGAAGGTGGTAGGGGCCACTATCTGAGGAGGCTAAAATTTCTAAGGAAAAAAGTCTTCTTAGTCTAGGATATAACTATAGGCCACAGCATCAAAGATTTAGAGTTCCAAGGGATCTCTGAAGCCATCTAGTCCAATCGACTCCATTTGAGAAAACAGGCTCAAAGGTTAATCAATTTGCCTAAGGTCACCTTAGTAAATGACATTGCAAATCCAGTGTTTTTCCCACTGCACCCTAAGTTGCCAGTGGCAAAAATCCTCCCCATCTATGGAATGTAAGGTAATTCTTGTTCCATTCTGTGGCAGCCTTTTTTTTAAAATCAAGATTGAAGCTAAGCCAGGACCATGGGCCAGGCTAAATATTTTCAGGATAACATTTATTAAAACATTTTCTCATAAGGCTAAACTAAGCACATTCTTCTCAAAGGATGCCATAGTTTTTCTTCAGCTAAATATAGCTAGTCAACTTATCACTTTCAGAGGTGCAAGAGGACTACTTTGTTTAATCAAGTTGGAAGGGGATAATAAATAGCTTTCAAAAATCTATCATAATACAGATTTAACTGTTCCTCCAAATGGGATCATAAGATTCCCAGGTTTTACTGTGTCAACGAAGGGATCTGAAATAATGATGACATGCAGAATCAGGGATGCCCGTTCTTATCAGGTTAGACTCATAAAAGAGACTTCGAGGATCCTCTAATCTAAACCTTACCCAAAGCATGATATTTTTCTACAACATCCCCACTCAATAATTGTGTACTATCATGAAATGGAGGAAAGAGAAAAGACACTTGGAAATCCTATAAAGCACCACTGGCTTTCAAACTGAAAGGTGAACAGAAATATTTCTATTTATTGCGATTTTCTTCATGGAAAAGGAAATTGATATAGTGATCCTCCTGATCTCTTTAGCGTGCTAGCCATGTAGACAACAAAAATAAATGTTGCTAGAGTAGTTTTAAGACAAATGTCATGTTATGAGTACAAATGGTCATGAGCATGTGTAGCTCAATGATATGGGAATATTAAAATGAAACTAAATTTTAATGGTTTCTCATTTTCACAGCATAACATGATCATCAGTGAACTCTATAAGAGGATATTAATCTTTCTAAACTCAATACTAACTCAAGAAATCACCTTTGTTGGTGGGGTTTTCAAAAAAAAATGCAATGGTTACAAATCATTTATTTACCCTTAATGTGCTTAGAACAAATCATTAAATCGCTAAAAGGACCCTGGGGCATTTGGGTATCAAATAACATAGGTTTATGAAGAGTAATTAACGTCAGGCAGACGTTAACAGTTGTCTGTGATACAGTGGTTAGTCTTACATAGATGGAGGGAAGTGACAGAAACAATATAAATTGACTTCAGAAAAGCCTTTGAACATAACCCAAGTTACAGTCTCATCAATGAATCTATAAATACATGGCACAGGCCATATTACTGTTATGAGGATCAACTGTTGGCTTACAAAGTCACAGTGGAAATTATTATATCAGTATCAACTGGAACTGGAAAGCAGAACTGGTGCTGGGAGTGGGTGGCAGTGGGAGGAGAGAGTATTAAAGCTTGGCTCTGATCCACATCCACCCATTATTTCTGATTGACATATTATACCTCTTTACAAAAGAACACGCCATTTAGATTTGTGAATGGTAACAAGCCGGGAGCGCTGGGAAGCAAGTGTGAAACACACAAATGGTCAAAAGTAAGCAGTTATGGCAATGATAGGACAATTTTGTTTTATGATAAGAATCACCTGTGACAACATAAAGGAAGAAATAGTGGCTCAGAATGATGGCAGTCCAACAGAGGAAAGCAATCATTTATTATGGCAGGATATTATTTTCTGCATTATTAAAGAGTCTTCATTTTCTTAACAAGTATGACAACTTGTGTTCTCCTTTTTCACTGCCCCATTCCGATGTTCAGTTAAAAGGGAAGCTCTGGTGCCTGAATGAAGGAAGAGCGTTTTGTACATTTTGTTCTATCAGATTAGGCCTCAGTAACTTTATGAATTATGTCCTGTCAACCACTTCTTTTCATCTGCTAAAGAATATGCTTCTTAGAAATAGCAGCTATAAATAAAACAACAGATGTTTTCTTTTTTTTTTCGTTGGCTCCAATCAGAGCTTGGGTGATTTTTTAAAAGTGTCTTGAAGTTAAGAGTCATCGTACAGCCTATGCTAGGCTACCCCCTATTGGTAACTTTGCTGCAATGTTTTGAAGATCCATTTGTATGTTGTTAAAGAAACTACAATATTGCTGACAGAAAAATCTGACCATTATCTATTACCTCTACTACAACTGAACAGAATTCAGTTTATTTTAAGAGAAGTATCAGGTAGGGGAAAGTGGGAGGGAAATGTTGGACTAGATTCTAACCCCAGCTCTTTCATCAACTAGATGGATGACATTGGTTTATAAGTCACTTAAATTCTGTGGTTACCTCAGTTTCCTCAACTGTAAAAGAGGTGAAGCAGTTTATCATTAAAGTCCTACCTGCGGCTAATATTCTATGATTCTAAAGATGGAGTCCTTGCCATGAAAGGTTATAATCATTAATGAAAGCCTCTTTCCAAGGCAGATGTTAAATTATCAAATCAGTTTGACCTATCAGTTTGGATTTAACTGCACACTCAAATAAATATCCACATACAAATACAAAAACATTTGGAGGTGTGGGGCTGTGTAAACAGAGAGAAGGACAGACAGACAGACAGACAGAAACAAAAAGAGAAAGATAGCTGTGAGCAAGTAAATTGCTACTCAAGTATCAGGGGGAAAAGGAGAAAATTAAATAGAAAGGACTGCTATTAATGGAGGGATACTGAAACCAAATCCAACTTTAACGGCTAAGTAAAAACAAAGTTTATGAGGATTTCAAGCTGCTCTATACCACAGTGAAGAGGAGAACTTCAAATAACCAAAAATGATCCCAAGATGTCTTTATCAGGATCAGATAACAAATCTTTTTCAATTGCCCCAAATATCAAAATAGGCACCGACTGGAGAATTATTTGGTTTTAACAACAACAACAAAAACCAACCTGGTAATAAAGGAGTCTATCTCCAGAGGCAAAGAAAATTTAGAGCAATTCTCCAGTCATGCTAAACTGACCAGTCTCATAGAGTCATGAGCTTGGTTGCCTTTTTCCGGGATTCTGGGAGCACCACTTCACGCTCATGAACAAGAGCAGTGCTGAGAATCCTCAGTCCAGCATCAATATTCCTTCTAGGCCCATTTTGCTGATAAGGCAGTTTTACAGAAGCTTCATGTTCTTCCCAGAGACCAAAGTAAATGACACAGTATCTAAAGTAGGTAAAGGGCGATTGGTAGCCATCCCAAGCCAAGCACTCAGGGAACATTTCTGTGTTCCAAAGGCTCAGGTCTCTGAAACTCCTAATGTTAAGAGGAGATTAATCTGGTTATTTAACCAGCTAGTCAATTTTGACTCTTTAGGTACTGTGTATCTGGGGAACTTAAAACTAACCTCCAAAGCACAGATGTTTATAAATGCTGTCCTATACATGGAAAGAATGATCCTGACCCATTATTACAGTAGTGATGCCTTCTGGTTTCCCAGCTATAGGATAAGAGAAATATCACTGACTTTGAAACCAGCGGTTCAGGGTACAAATCCTCTCTTTACTGCTTACTGTCTGTATGACCTCAGGCAAGTCCTTTTATCCCAGTCTTCTGTAACATGAAAGTGCTAGATTACATGACTTTTAAGATCCCTCTAAATCTAGCATCCTATTGCTCCATCTACACTTTCCTACTTCCTCTTGCTCCTCTCTCCCTAATCTATGGCATGTGCTGGCAAGATGGTTAAATGTACACCTGCAGAACTGAGCAAAATTAACTAACCTAGCTATCAATGCCAGGCCTTGATTCCACTGGCACTGTACTCTAATGAACCAGCTAGCCTACAGACAGTTCAAGTACTTCTAAATGTTTTTTATAGATGCTCTCCTTTATTCATATGGCATTCCTTTATGGCAGCATTTTCCAAATGAACTTGGCCACAGAATATTTTAAGGCTTGAAACATACTGACAAAAAAACCCCAAAAAGCTGGTCTAGGGATATTAAGGACATGGAAATATACTTGGAATAAAGGTAGGTGAAGAAATCTTGGCATAAAACTGAGAAAATTAAACCCATTCTAATACCTCTAAAATGGTAACACATGGGTACAAGATACATATTTCTCACTTAATATTTCAGAGAGAAAAATTTCTCAGTGAAACTATCTCCCAGAACATCTAATTGACATTCCCTAGAATTTCTCAGAACATGATTTGGTAAAGCCTGTGTAATATGGTATAATAAGGCAGCATAATATGGTGAAAAGAGCATGAGATTTGGAGTCAGGGGATTCTGGTTCAAGTCTTGTATCTAACATTAGCTATATGACTGTGCAAATCACAAACTAGAGCTTTAAATAGGGTTTGGCCTAAGAAGTTTTAACAGCAAGGACCCCGGCATACACAGGAGGGCCTGCTATACAGGCTCTTAGATCTGCTTTTCTAAAAGGAAAGCGACTTTTAAGGGACCAACAATCTACTTTAATCAATCGCACATATACTCACTTGGTTCAAGGGAAAAAAAAAGTCAGCACCTTGAACTTCAAAGAAAATACAAACAGAAAGACCAACAGACAGGGCTTCCAACTGTCTGACCACAGACAATACATACATCATTACCAGAGAGAGAAGCACCAACATCTGGTTTTCAAAGTCAGAGGGGTTCTTAAAATGGCTGCCCAGAGTCTCATCTGGCACAGGAACCTTCTTCCAAAAATATTAACAAAAGCCCATTAATGGGTGGGGAAGATCTTTAACTCTTCCTCTCAGCCACCATTAATCTTACATTAACCTTACAGAAGGCAGCAAAGAAAAATGGGAGTGGAGATGGGGAGAGGGGAAGATGTCTTTACCCAGCCATCCTATGATTCTCAGTGAGGTCCAGGACACCATTTCTGAGGGTGCTGTTGCTCTTATAGGGTCTGTCGTCTCTTGGCACAATGCCTAGTGGCTGCTGTCTCTCTCTTTCTCTCTGCTTCTTCACAGAAGTCAGGGATGATTGGTCATCTCTATCTGATGAACTCTATTTGACCAGGATGGACTATCTTTCCCAATCCCTCCACTGAGTTTGTTCTAGGTACCAGAATTCCAAATTGCAGCCCTGATTTTACTTCTCTGAGTCGCAGGTGCTTTGTGTATAAAAAAGGTGGTGAGGCTAATAATTACAAAGGGCATCCTCACAAGGTTGTCTTAAGGAAAGCAATTTGTGAAACTCTAAAGTTCTTGAGTTAAGACATATATATTATTATGTTTAAGGTAAGGAAGAGGCCCAGTCTAATAAGAAATTAGCGATAAGGAAAGGTTGAGGCATAGGAGACCCACTAGGCTTCCACAAAATCAGAGAGCTCTCATTGAGCAACTGAATGTATGTGGCACTAACCCAGGCATAATGTCCTGCCAAGGGTCATATACACTGTAGCCAGAACCAGGACAGACCTGTCTGGTCAAATATCACATCTGCTAAGCATGGGACTTAACTATATCCCACTCCCATACTTCATGTAGATGAATGAAACCCAATAGCAATCTATTAAACCTAAATTTAACCCATCCATTCAGTCTTCTCATCAGCCATATTTTTTTGCTAACCTGGTGCCCAAAATCATTCTTACTTACCTACCTCGTTGCTATGTTTCGTACCTACTCAGGGGGGAATGACGTTATTTCCACAGCGAAATTATTTTAGGTTTTCCTTTCTACAAAATGGAAAAATTATATGGAAAGGAGAGAAATCAATTAAGTATTGATAGTGTATCTGCTATGTAAGCGGTCCCTGCTCTGGTGCTGGGACAGGGTCCTTGTTCTAGATAATCTGGTCATCTATTTGAGGAGACAAGACAGAGATATAAAACGATAACTAACCATACAAGGCAACAAAATGAGAACGGTCAGAAAAGTGATACAGACAGTCAGTACTATCTATCAGAGCTGAAAGGTGGAAGAGACCATTTGGTGGGGTGGAAGGCAAGGAGCCTTCACAGCAGAGTCAAGGTGACAGCTAATTAAGCCCTCTGGGTTCCAAGCACTACAGAAAAGTATTTTATATAAAGACACATACATACATACATACATACATACATACACACATATATATATATATATATATATATATATAGAGAGAGAGAGAGAGAGAGAGAGAGAGAGAGAGAGAAGGAGATGAGAAGAACTGAGACTAAAGTGCCCCTTAATCCTCAGGATCTAAGGTATAAGCAATTAGGGAAATAATCTAGCCCCAGTTTGCTAAAGTGTTTAGTCCAAAGCAAAAATGGTACCTGGAGGCAGAGTAAATTTATTATTTATTATCAAACTTGCTACCAATAAGCAAATTTATCATTGGGCAGAACTAAACCAAGCAAGAGTTTAGGACTACAGCCATTTCTATACATTTGTTATTGACAAATATATCATGAAGATGTTAAGAACATTTTTGAAAGCAACAGCAATGACCATCAGCCATGGATTCCTCTTATGTGGATTTTAAATGTATCTCTGTACCTCACATTTCCATGCATGGTGACTGAAGAGGACAGACCCTTTAATTTACAGGGGAAAGGCTCCCAGTGCTAAGTTATCAAGTCAGAAAAAGTGGTGTCTGTTTAGGTTTATTGTGACAATTTCCTTTATGAAATCAGTCATCATTAACACAAACAGACACTGATTAAAGGATAGGGGAAAAGGAGCCTTTATGTACACAATTATCAGCAGTGGGATATTTAACTAGAGAACTTATTGTCTGCTTCCTACACTGAGTCAAATGACCCAGATGGACTCTGCAGAATTCTCTCAAATCCTGAATTGAGGTAGATTGCCTTCAGGTCATGCCTTTTAATTAATACTTTTTTCTTTAATAAAATTGGGAACGATTCCATGGCTTCCTGTACTACAATCTCAAGTGCTCTATGGGCTACACACTGATGCCAAAAAAAGCTGCCAGATGATGCTTGGGGAGAGATTTAAGTCACACCCTCCTGCCTGACAAATGCTTCCCTTCTTGGCTGCTATGTTATATAGAGAACACTGCCTTGATGCAAATAAATAAAAATCCCCCAAACACACACACACACACACACACACGCACACACACGCGCACACACACACACACACACACACAATCTAACCTTTACTTTCTTCTTTAGCACAATGATTTGGAAGATAACTCTGAATTGAGGCTTCTCAACAAAGTACAGTTTCCTCTTAAAAGTTCAGCCTACTGCTTCCTCAAAAGGAAAAAAACCATCTTTGGTGGCAGCATATAAAACTGAAAGTGAGAGTTGGTTTCCCACTGAGGCTTTCTCTAAGGTTTTAAAGCTCCAGCTAAAACGTGCATGTTGAGACCCAAAGTTATAGTCCTTACTGTGAATTTCATGGGCACATGAAAATAAAAACAGAGACTTAAAGTCTAGGATTACGAGTCTCAGAGAATATGTAGTTCAGCGCCCTCATTTTACAGATGAGGAAACTGAAGCCCAAGGAGTGAAGTCATTAGTCCAAGATCACAAAGGTACTGTCAAAGCCCCAGAGACTGGATCTCAGTCCTTCTGACTCAAGAACCAGTGTTCTTTTGACTATACCTCCACTGCCTCCTTGAGGAATTTATTATTCATGTAAAGAGACTTATTGTGTACCTACAAATCTAGGCCTGCCTCATTTTCCTCAACTGTAAAATAGGGATAATAATAGTACCAACCCTGCAGTGAGAATCAAATTAGAAAATATTTGTAAAAATGCTTAGCACAGTGTCCAAGACATTGCAATATAGGGAAAATCACTGATGTGGAAGGCATCACTGTACTTTATTCTCCCCCTTTCTCTCCAGCAAAGTATACCCCCCTCCACCTACTCATCAAAGGGGAAAAATCAGATTTCCTGCAGAAAACTTTGAAATAACTCTCTCATCAGCCTTCTTTCTGATTTCACTTAGTTCTTCTGTCCCTAGTCCCCATTAGAAACCACAAAGCAACAAAAAGGTCTATTCCACTTGTCCCCAAACAAAACCTGCTCCTAGTAAAAAGATCTGGCACACTAAGTATGAACAATTGAATGCACTGGTATGGTAGGAAAAAACCTGTGGTAGAATTTACTGGCTGTGTTACGATGGCACGTATCTATCTGATATCACTTCAGTTCCTCTCTCTATAAAATGGTGTCATTTCTACTTCCTTCCTCAGAAGGTAAAGGGGATATAGGAAGATACAGAGGTGGATTGCAGAAAGAAACCATCTCTGCAAACCTTAAAGCACCCTGAATCCTTCCCTTAAAGGAAATGGGAATATCCAACCTAAAGCAAAGAAGATTCAGAGGAGAATACAATGACAGCCTTCAAGCATCTTCAAGGACTGTCACGTGGAGAAGGGATTAGCCTTGTTCCATTCAGTCCCAGAAGACAGAAACAGAAGTAATAGAGTAGATGACGGAAGGAAGACAATTTAATGGCTTAATGTCAAGAAAAATGTCCTCAAATTAGAGCTGTCCAAAATCAGGATGGCTCGCCTTCAGAAGTGGTGGGTTTCTCCTCCTTGACAGACTTCGAATAGAAGACAAATAACCACATGTAGGACGTGTTCTTGTCAGGATTCCTTTAGTGCATGGATTTGGATTTAGATGATTGCTAAGGGCCCTTCCATCACTCAAATTCTGTGAATAAGTTGTTAGTAGCAGTAATAATAATTTAACCAATATTTATTAAGTGCGTGCTATTGTCAGGGCAATCTATTACGCACTGGAAATACAAAGAAACAGGCTAATAGTCTGGCTTTGAAAGAGTTTAAGCTCTACTGGTAATGGGGCAACCTTCTCAAAGGAGGCAGGCATCAGGAACGGTTGGATTCAAGTACCCTGAGAATAACGGTTCCATGATCCAAGACCCCCCAGCTGGTGCTCATTTTGCTTCCCACATGTGGACCACCCCACTTATTCTGCAGCTAGCGTCCTTTCAGAGCCAGTAGAGGTGTACATGCACAATGGACTCCCTCAGATGACAGAGCTATTCCCCACTGAAAGTGGGCCCTAGACACCAGGAGCTGGAAGATGACAGAGGGTCCCCCTGAGCACAGATAACAACAATGGCTAGCATTTATTGAATGCTTTAAGGTTTGCAAAACATTTGACATACATTTTCTCATTTGATCCTCGACAACCACGTGAGGAAAGCATTCTTTCACTCATTTTGCAAAAGAGGAAACTGAGGCTGCGAGAATAAGTGGTTTGTCTGAGCCAGAATTCAAACTTAGGTATTCCTGACTCCAAAATCTAACACTCCATCTATTGTGCCCACTACGTTTGTATGATTTTGATATAAAGTGTGACATGGCCTCCTTTTATTTTGAAAATCATTTTTATTATAAACTTAATAACAACTTTAATGAAGTTTTTTTTTTTAAAGCCAAAAGAAATTGTGGGTTTCCAGTTTAAGGGCAGGTGGCAGAGGTATATTCTTTCCCTGATCTACTAACAGAACATTACCCTTACCATTGGCCTTGCTTAGGAACATACAAAAATGATTTAGTTTTAGATGTATACAACCAAATTGTGAAACAGTTAATCATATTCGGTTCTAGATGTATACAAGCAAATCATGAAATTGCTAATCTGCTGACATTTTAGTTTGGCATTTGGATTTTTCATACCTAAGAGAAGAATCTGATTACTTCTGGTACCTGGCCAAACCACCTGAACCACAAAGCTTCCTCATTTATATCCCGGCTGACACTAATAACCAATGCCTACTATTCCTTCCACAAATCTCCATCTTGAACACTTGAACACACACACACACACACACGTGTGCACACTCACATGCACACATACACATGCATGCACACACATGTACACGCGCACATGCATGCACACACATGCACACATACACACACATGCACACACGCACACATATGCACGCGCACGCACACGCACACACACACACACAAACTCTTGTCCGTGAGGGAAAATCCAGCTAACACAAAAGGGGACCATAGAAAAGCCCAGGTCAGTCAGTTTGGATGGCTAGTTTCATTGTGTTGTTGTCCAGTCATTTCAGTTGTATCTGACTCTTCGTGATCCAATTTGGGGTTGCCTTGGCGAAGACGCTGGAGCGGTTTGCCATTTCCTTCTCCAGCTCATCTCCTAGATGAGGAAACTGAGGCCAACAGGATTAAGTGACTTGTCCAGGGTCATACAGCTAGTAAGTGTCTTAGGCAAAATTTAGGAAGAAGTCTTCCTGACTCCAAGCTAGGCGCTCTATCCAATATGCCACTTAACTGTCCTGCTATTTTCATGAAAGGACAATAAAGTTGGCGGGGAACAGCCGATGCTTACTAAACCACGGCTCCCCTTCAAAGGCCCATGCACACATCCAGGGTCTAAGGGCACGGAGCCCCAGGCATCAGAAGAAAACAGAACCACAACACAAAGACACTGAGTTAGAAAGAGCACAAAACCCACATTCTGGTGGTTTCGAAGATGTTATCAATATTTTGGTGTGAAAATTCTTACTGACACAGAAGCCCCAAACAATTGCTACTGGCCAGGAATTTCAAAACCTGTCAACTTGTTTTTTTAATTCCCAAAAGAAATTAGATAACTCTAACATTAATGACCAAAGTGATCAAAGGCAAGGGAAGCCCGATACTGCAAAAGGGCTCATTTACCGACAGTAATGTGGGGATGCTCGAAAGATAGTGTGCATAATAAGGGACACTAGGTGGCGTCATAATGCACAGAGCATCAGGCCCAGATTCAGACCAACTCATGTTCTTGAGTTCAAATCTGGCCTCAGACACTAGCTGGGTGACCCTGGGCAAGTCACTTAACCCTGTTTGCCTCGGTTTCCTAATCTGTCAAATGAATTGGAACAGGAAATGGCAAACTACTCCAGTATCTGCCAAGAAAATCCCAAATGAGGTCACAAAGAGTTGGACAAGACTAAAGTGACCGAATTACAGGAGAAGAGTAAAGAACCTGGAGCCAAGAAGACTGGCATTTACATTGTACCTCAGACGTCTCCTACTTGTGTTTTCCTGGGCACATGACTTAATCTCAGTCACTCTCAGTTTCCTCATCTGTACGATCCAATGCTCCATTCCATCTGCCATGCTGTCTCTCAAACCTAACAGACCATCCAAGTGGAGTGACGGGTCACAGTCCGGTACTGAGTTTTCATTACCAATGATTACTTCTGTTGCTGATGTTAGGATGTATTTAGAACTGTCCTAACACTTTCAGGGAAACTGTTTTTCTGATATAAATTAGTATGTGTTGAAATTCCCAAGTAGGTACACTAGTTTGCGGTTTCTTTCAGTAATAAATTTCAAAATTTACAAAGTTACAAAAATGTGGGTTAAATACTTATCGTACTAACCTTAAGAGGGCTGCTGGATCAGGAGAAAACATATGTGAAGGATTTTGCAAACCACAAAGCAATTGTGTAAACATTCGTTATTAGTACAGGACAGTTAGGTGGGCTTCAGCCAGGAAGACCTGGGCTCCAATCTGGCCTCAGACACCTATGACTCATGTGACTCCGGGTAAGTCCTTTAAGTCTCTGTTTACCTCAATTTCCTTATCTGTAAAATGGGGATGATAACAGCACCTGCCTCTCAAGGTAGTGAGAAGGATCACAATGCCTGGCACACAGTAGGCCCTACATAAATCTTGGCTATTACTGCTGCTACTTACACTTCATTCTCCGATTTGTACCTGAAACATAAAGCCACACAGTCTGAACTGGGATAAACTATGAAAAGAGGATGGGAGAGTGAGGCGAAGAAAATGAAGGTAATGACCGTCTGGGCAAACGGTTTTAGCTAGCCTCTCTAACACCAATGTCTGAAGCGAGGCCAAAGGTCGATAAAAGCATGATGAGAAATTGCAAGGATGTATGGATCACGGCACAGACTAAGAAATGGGGGGGTGACATTTTTGTTGTCAAGTTAAAGAAGTAAACGAGCAAGTCAACTTGAAAGCCAACAAAAATATTTCTAATTTTTTATTTAATTTGGTCAAGAAATAAAAAGCTTCAAACCCAAGATACACGTTACTGAGTCCCTTTTCAGTGGCAACTGCCGTCTCTCATATATCTATGAAAGGCTTACCTGCTAAATTCTCTCAAAAGGCATAAGTTAATCATTAAGCCTGTTTCAAGTCAACGACTAACGTAATTCTCCTGTTTTAACTGTAGACACTGAATATTACGTTATTTCATGATCCATTCTGAAATTTCACAAACTTCACATCTAAATGGATCATCGTACAACTGAGGATTCTCTTTTACGTCTGTCTGTAAGTACATGATAGGGCTTCCCTATCTGTCCGATTTTAAAACAGCTTCTATTCCAGGCGTCGTTTAAACTAGGACCCAACAAATGTCAAATAGGGACAGAGGGAGGATTAAAACTTGGATATAATCCAATGGAAATTTTAGGAATGAAATTCTGAACCTTCAGGAAAACTAGAATTAATTTAAGACACTGTTTAGTTTACTTCTTGGGGAAAAAAAAAATAGAAAGACTATATTTACATAATCTACTCCTCCCCTAAAATATTCCTTGAGGGCAGAACTGGACATTGTCTTAGCATTTTCTTCACCACCCACCACCGTACACAGCACATAGTAAGCACTTAGCCAGAGTCTGCTTAAAGAAT
Source organism: Notamacropus eugenii (assembly GCF_028372415.1). Lineage (NCBI taxonomy): Eukaryota > Metazoa > Chordata > Mammalia > Diprotodontia > Macropodidae > Notamacropus > Notamacropus eugenii. The sequence goes on from NC_092875.1 coordinate 475,615,167, forward strand.
ACATAGGTTAGAGGACCAAAAATTAACATAGTTAAATGGTACAGAACTTGACTCAGTTTTACATCTGTTTAAATACAAATTTAGAAATTTTAAAAGTTAGCAACAAAAATTAAGTAACTCAGAGTTTACCAGAGAATCACTGAATATGAAAATTGGAAGGGACCTCAGCAGTCATCTCATTTTCCAGGATACCCTCTGCCCATTCTTCCCAAAACACTGTAAACTATGTTAGGTCACTTCAGTAGTGTCCACTTTTTCCTGACCCCATTTGGGAATTTTCTTTTTTGGCAGCTCATTTTACATATAAGGAAACTGAGGCAAACAGTGTCAAGTGACTTGTCCAGGGTCACACAGCTAATGAGTGTCTGAGACCAGATTTTAACTGAAGATGAGTCTTCCTTATTCCAAGCCATGTTCTATCCACTGAAATACCCCTTACAACTGGGGTAGTGGGACAGAAAAGATGTTAAGAGGATCCAACAGAATCATAAACTGAGAGTTCACTTATATAAATTTATAGAACTTAAGTATAAAAACCTCATATTTATATGCCATACTTATGATAAGATGGCAGTTATTTCTAAAAATCACTGGAAGTTCTTGTAAATCTGACCAAATCACAGCCTCTCCAGGCCTTGGTTTTCTCATCTGTAAAATGAGTAAGTTGAGCCAGAAACCTCTGAGGTCTTTTCTAGCTCCAGAGTAAAGATCCTATGAAACATGAAGCAAAACAAGGACCCATGGAATAATTACTTAGTTGGGCTTCCTCAGAAAAGATACAGCCAGTTCTTATTGTCAATTATTTCCAGTGATTCTTCTGTTGAGATGAACTTTCCACCTGCTTAGTCAATTGCTGGGAGAATATTACAAATACACCAAAGTATGTATATGAAGTATGCATTTCATTTACCATAAAGAAAGCTAATAAGGCAAACGCATACAGCTGGACCTGACCTTCTATTATGTGTTGCCAACCCCCAAGATCATTACAGAAACTTGCAAACACTTCTCTAAGTAACAGCTGCTCATCCCTGATAGCTAAGGTGACACGAATCTTGCATAACTTTCCAAACTACCATTTAATCACAAATGGGATGCAGAAACTTTTTTCTGATTAACTTATTAAATACTACAAATAACTTGTTTTTATATGCTAATTAACTTTTTTCCAAATGACAAGTAAAGACAATTTTTAATCTTTTTTTAATTATGAGTTCCAAATTCAACTCTGAAATTTTCAAAAAAGAACTAGATTGTGTCAAATAAATAACCCTGTAATAAATTTAAGAATGTCTTTTAAAAGTGTACTATTTCAAACTGAATGTGCTTCTGAGGGTAGAGAACATGTTCTTTTCTTTACCCCCAAAAAAAAAAATTAGCCAAGTTCTAACAGACTATGAATTTCTTCCCAAGAATATTTGTTTTCTATTTCTCAGAGTCTAGTTTCTGCCACAAGGCTGGATAATTCCATTTGTTAGCTGGCTTCGCCTCTTAAACCAGTGGAGAATCCCATGGGAGAGATTAACCCATTTCTGAAGTCAAAATCATGGAGCATACTGGGAAACTGATATCTCATACCTCAAGGACTGGCTCAAGTATTTAACTGAAGGCTTTTTCAAAATAGTGGTAATACAGAAATAATGCCAGGTATTTCGTTTTAGATGAAGTTTGTAAAAGGATTACTTCTAGAAAGATTGATTCTAGAAACCTAATTTAGGAAAGGGTATTTAAAGAAGGAATTTAAATAAACGTAATTTGAAGTGCACTACTTTTAAACCATAAGTAACAGCTGAAAGAAAGCAAGACTACTTTCCAGGGAGCCCTCAGTCATTGCTGCTATACTAACGGGACCTGGATGAGCTGGGATTAGGATGATAATGTTTCAATTGTAAACTGCAATCACTGGGCTTGCTGGAAAGAGAAAGCAGGGAATTTTGAACACTTTTTGTAAGCAGGACAGGAGCAAAGTTAAAATGCTGACCTTTACCCGTGAAGGAAAGAAAAAAATGGTTTTGCTAATCTCTGCTCTGAAGGGTCTCTGCCCTTCACCTTAATGAATTCCTGAAAAGATCACAGTCATACAGCACAAAGGGACTGTTTTCCCTATGAAGTGTACAGATATTGTACAGCCTACAGTTAATTTAAACAACCTTTAGGTGGCAATCTTGTGTAAGGATGATGAAAGGATGATTCTTCAGGGGAGCCCACTTAGAAAACCCAATAGAGCCGAGGACAAAACCGGAACATGAACAGTGGCCAAAATAAGTGAAAAAGGAACAAGAGTGGAATTTAAATTTTAAAATTTCAGGCACCACAAGATGAACTGGACAAATCTGCAATAAAAAAGCCAGACTGGACCTGCCTGCATAGAGATGACATGTTGAATTTCTGTGATCATACTTTAGAAAAACTAATGTATATAAATGGCGCACAAATTACACAATGTTCTCAGTGAACTGGTAATGGGCTCTTCCAACAATGACCACTGTACTGAATAATGTTAGCCTACTTCCAGTTACCGTATATATGAAACATAAATATAACTGCATCCCTTTAAAAAGATTCTGTAATCCAGACGTGTTCTTTGTCCAAATGAGTTTTGGCCAGTGAAGTTTTATTCTGTTTTTCAGCTAAGCTCTAATGTCCAAGTTACTCCCAGTCGCTTAGGAAGGGAGCCTCATTAACTCTTGCACAGGCCACTAGGGGATCATTTAGTACGTGGAAGCAGCAATTCAGGTCAAACGCCACTACAATGAACTCCATGGTGCTGTCCAAATTCTTTTGTTGTCCTGGAATCTTCTTGTATTAAATACTTCTTGGAAAAAGCAGAGGATCAGTTAGAGCATATGACTTCACCGTCAACAAATGCGTTCCCCCTTCACTTCCCCCCCCCATTCCCTAATCTCAAATTTTTAAGGAAACAATATAATCATGGGATTTTTTTTTTTTTAAATCAATCCCTTAAAGTATAAGAAGAACAAGTCTTATTTCCACTTCAAGACAATTTAGGGTTGGAGTCAGGGTTAGGACCATGCACAGAACCGTCATGGTCACCAAAGCTAAGCTTCAAGAACTCCGGAGGGCCGTCTGGTTCAGAGGAGTGGCATCAAGCTCCAACAGAAACATATTCCCGGCTGCTTCACAGAAATCTTAACGTGCTGTGTTATTGTTTGATTCATTTGGTTAAACGTTTCCCAATTACATTTTAATCGGTCTTTGTAAGTCTCACTTTAATTAAATTTACATTTTAAGCCTCCCTCAGGAGTTTTACACCACTGAGCTTGTCACCTGCCCCTAGCCTAGCCCCATCCCACCATTTTATAATGGAAAATGAAGCCAAGTCCTAGGACGTCTACCTCTAAATTCTATTCTCTGTACTTCTACAAAGTGGCAACACTTCAGGCTGAAGATGATAAATCTTTTTTTTAATTTTACTTAATTTTAAAATTTATTTTAATTTTTAAATGTGAATTTATTTTAATGTTCTATTTTGTTTAATCCTTACTTTATTGCAAATGAAATCAAACCATAACTGTACTGTAACAGTTAGTGTCTTTAACAACCAGGGAGGGTCATTTAGGGACTGAGGAGATGTGTCCTATACAACTGGATGCTGAAAGTCTTTGAAGGGAAGGCAGGGCAAAAAAACCCAAAAACCATCATTCCACAATTACATTCAATTGGGATCATCCCGATTCTAGTACAAAAAATTGAAACCACATTTTGAAATTCTCGTTTTTCCTCATTCACTTTGTAGCTTCCCCAATTTAGTGCTCCATATTCCCCTCCCTCTCTCTTAGCCTTTCACAATACTCCCTTCCCCCCCTCCCCCCCATTCTTGAGATCAGCAATCTCACCAACGGACAAGGTTTACTTTCAGTAAGTAGATCTGCCAACTTAAATAGAAGAGTCTGTTAAGGCAACTGCATAATAAAACCCACATGTATGAACCTGCTCATCACATTAGCCAGTCACAGGCAAACTCCTCAAATTTAACTGACATTATGCCTGTGATATTTGGCTGAGAGGTGACCTGTGCTACTGGGTTTAGCCTAAATAATGAACTGGCAATTCAGCAAATGAGTTCTAATCCTGTCTAAAATTAAGATGCTACTCATCTAGTGTAGCATGCAAAGTGCTGGGAAACAGAAAACGCAGATTCAAATTCCTTGATATAAGGAATATCTATAAGTCATTTCTAGCTATGCCATTTAATTTCTTTAGGTCTCAGTCCTATCTGGAAAATGGAGTTCACTGGTTACATGTGTCAAGACAGGAGGTAATAACAAAGTTCAGATGACCTCCTTATTACTTCTAGCTCTAAGGTCGATGATGGATATTTTTTTATTAGTCACCAACTGTCCTGGCAAAGAAAGTAGCAAGAATCCTTGGTCAAACACTGAGGCTTTAGATCCCCCTCCCTACAGCAGGAAATACATGCTGTATGACCCTGGACAAGCCCCTTAAAACCTCAGCTCTGGTCTAAGCTCTAAGAATACAAGACGAAAAAAAAAGGGGGAGTGGGGGGGAACCACCTGCATTGTGTATGTGTGTGGGGGTGTGATGTCCTTATCTAGGACTTCCGTTATCAGTGAAATCACAGGTCCAGTCCCCAGTCCTAATAAAACATAGCATTTAAAATTTTTTCATCTTGTAATTCCAGACTCAGAAAGACATTCCTGAATGGTTTTCTTCTTTGTAGCTTTTATTTCTTATTATCACTACCACCACTACCATTACCATCCCTACTAGCTACTATTTACATAAACCTTACTAGAGGCCAAGGACTGTGTTAAGAACTTTATACGCATTATCTCATTTGATCCTCACAACCACCCTGGGAGATAATAATAATACCTACTATTCCCATTTTACAGATGAAGAAACGGAAGCAGAGGTTAACATGCTGAGGGTCATACAACTATTCACTGTCTGACTCTCAGGTGCAGTGCTCTATCCAATGTACTAAACTAGCTGCTCTCCTAAAGAGACTGGGCTTCTGGTTCTTCCTCTCCAGTTATATGACCTCAGGCAAGTAAATCACTTCCTCTTTCTAGGACCCAGGGCCCTCCAGTGTAAAAGTAGTCCTTCTGAAATTCAGAATTCTTTAATTAACATAATACAAAGTAAGCCTATTAAATATTACTAAGGTCTGGTCAAACAGCCTGTTTTCATGATAAATTTTAAAACCATTAGATCAAATTTAATTTGGGAACCTGAGAATTTAAATTCCCATGACCAAAAAAAGGCAACATTAGCTCCAGCAGTCACCATCTACCTCATATAGTATCTCCACATCTATTAAGTTTCTCTAGTTAAAAATAGCATTCCCTTCTTGATGGTTACAACAATGGACTTCTCCAATAGATATACTAAACTTTACATAAGCAAAATGTTGTACAGACAACTTTCCATTACTCAAGGGGTGATTATGTTGTACGTATAGAACTTTTCCTTCTCTCCTTTCTGCCACCTCTCTTTTTGTTCAAGCTTGAGGAGAAAGTATGTTACCAAGCTAACTTTAGCAGATCCTGTGACTGGCTGATGGGGAAAAGATTGAAACTGAGATAAATTTAGGATTTAGATTTCTTGGTCTTCTATCAGCATGGCTATCCAAAAACAAAGAAAAAGTAAGAGTTAATATCTTGTCATAAAGAATCCTAACTCAAAATGAGCGAATGGCTGGTTTTAGTTTAAGCGGAAGTCAGTATAATGGGAATGAAGTGAAACAAGTCTTAGGATAGGTAGACTACAGAGAATCTCCCATTTACTCACAAGTTATGTTTCAAAAAGTCACTTTGAAAGGTGAATTTTTTTTTAAGCTTAGAATGTTTTTTTCCACAGGTTTCCCAACCAAGTTAGTGCCAAGAAAGCTTGTTTAATTTAGAATGCAGATAATATATAAGCACTGATTATAAGTTCACAGTATTTTACCTATATTATGGCTTTTTAATTATGTTTTTTAACATTAGGCAAACCATTTTGAACATGTTTTATATGGGTAGGTGTACTAGTGTACCTGGAGAAAGGAAGATGGATACAGTGGCAGCCTTCTCTACCTTAGCTGCTGAGGTGATGAGGAAGGAGAGGTAAGGACAGTGGCAAAAGAGGGATAAAGAAAAAAGAAATGCAATATTCACATGAAGACTAGGGAACAATCAGGAAGCCCCTCCAACTTCCTCTAGGAAATTCCTCCTTAACTCACCTGACTCCAGACCATGGGCTACTGCCCACACAGAAGCAATCATGATGGTAATTTTCTCCCTTAATATCCTTGTCATGGCAGCTGGTGAAGAAAGGGGTGCCCCACAGCACCAGGAACACATGCCCTTGCCTTTTGATCACAAGTTCCCCAATACCCACCCAGCCAACAAGAAAAGAACACAGTGTCTCAAGCAAGGCTTCTTCCTCTAGAGACCCCACCCCTAACACGTGCAATTTTCACAAGGAAAGAGTTTGTAGGTCAGGGGGAAGGGATTTTCCCCCATCCAAAATTTCAAAATGCTTAGTAAGCAACTGTTATAATATCTACTCCATGGGCAATCCTAACAGTCCAACACAAGCAAACAAGAGAGGTGAGAATAGAAGTTAAGTTTCTTGTTTTACATTCTAGTAATGCTCTCTCTCAGATCACAGAAAATTAACTGCCTTAGAAAAATTCAGGAAAAGGCAATAATGTCCTGTCTGGCAGTCACATAAATGAAGTTCACTGGGGAAAGAAAATTCATGTCTTAACATGAGGACTGAATTAATAGAAGTGTCAATTTGGTTTTTTGCTGCTAGGTATATTGTATTAAATTTGAGGCCTGAAGAAACACAACAGAGAATTTCAATTTCACAAACACATTATTAAAACACACAGTCTTTTTGAAATTTTAAGATGAAACAATGATAAGGAAAAAAACCTATGGGAAAAGAAGGCATAGGATAAAGGAGGTAGGGGAAAGTACCATTTCTGTACTTGGAAGACAATGAAAAGCCATCCATTAAGAGTTGAAATATTTACTAAAAGGAAGCTAGCAAGTGAAGGGGAAGGTTTAATTTTGAGGGGGGGGTGGGGGGGGGCTAAAAAATATTAGTCAAACACAAATTCTTACCAATTGTATTTTTTAAAGTGTGTTTTTTTAAAAAAATTACCTGAATACCCTTCCTGCTCAGACAAGAGTGGTTTAAGATCATTGGACTTCTTTAATTCTCAAATAGTGATGAACTAATTAATTAATTAGTTCAGGCATTTCTCCAGGCAACAATACTCTATGTTACTGTCATCTGTTATCTCACCCTATAAAGTTCCTTTCAGAACTGGTCTGGATTCCTAGCAATAATAAAGAGTGGCCCTCCACAGTGTAAAGTGACAGTGATAGCATACAAATGTAAACAATGCATTAGGGATCTACTGATAAAAATCACATTATGACAAGAATTCCTAGAATAACACACGTTCAGAAATGGGAGAAGTAATCATTTCTAAATTTCACTCCTGGAACGTTTGGCCAAGATTTAGAACTTAGAAAAGCCACACAACTAACTGGAATGATGTTTTAATAACATGAAAACAAGATAAAACTTGTAAACTAACTTCAGAAACATAAACCTGAATAGGGTTGGGGGGAGGAGTGAGAGTAGTTATAACGCATTAAGTTCGAAACCAGTTATTTGCAACGTAACCGGAAGAACAAGGCTTCTCCGGCCCCCACGTAGAACACTGGTCCAGGTAACATTTTAGATGGATGTATTCTTTTTTAAGCTTTATAACACTAGACAACAAGAGCAAAGTACTCTTCAGAATTAAGGACTTAGGATGAATGAAAGTAAAGGGTCAGAAAAACTTCCAGCATAGATGCATTCTTAATCATCCTGGCAGGAACAAAAAAAAAAACAAAAAAAACCGAAACAGGAAAATGACTCTGTGTTTTAAATAATGACTGAGCATCTATTCTCTTTCCTAAAGGAAGGGACAAAAATAGAAGAGAAGGAAGGTGTCATTACTGGTAAGCAGGCAGGTCTTTCAGAAAGAAATATGATCTCATTGCAACAATGCCATTTCAGTTCTCCTAAAGAAAAATGTCCATGTTTTAAAGTTTCTGGCCAAGGTTCACAAAGCAGGGTTAGTTTTATGGAGCTTCACAGAATCTTGGAGGTCTAAGGAACCCTAGAGGCCATGTCAATATCATTTTTTTCTGTAACATGCTAGCCTGCTGGTCAACCCACTTTTGCTACCCACTGAGGCTGTCTATTTGTCTTTAAGGCACCAGCTCTGATTACTGGAGAGCTGTGTCTATGGTATTGCTTTCTCTCTTTCTCAGGTAAAATTTGAAGCAAAAAATGTCTAGCTCCACTTCAGGCACTAAGCAGAGCAAGTCTAATCTCAAATATTTAAAGACAACCACCATCAAGCCCTCTGGGCAGTGAGGTGGTGCTGTGGATAGAGTGCCTAGGAGCATAGATCTGGAAGTCAGGAAGACTCATCTTCCTGAGTTCAAATCTGGCCTCAGACATTTAATAGCTGTGTGACCCTGGACAAGTCACTTAACCCTGTTTGCCTCAGTTTCTCCTCTATAAAATGAGCTGGAGAAAGAAATGGTAAACCACTCCAGTATTTTTGCCAAGAAAAGCCTAAATGCAACCACAAAGAATCAGATGTGACTGAAAAATGACTGAACAACCACAGCCAAGCATGACCTAATCTCAGGTCTTTCACCATCCTTCTGGATTATATTCACTATCACCAAACATTAAAGGAAATACACCATTACTACAGATACTTAGGCTCCCTGGGAAAGATAAACATCTCACTCCTCTCCAAAAAGGATTTTCTCATTTAAGAGCAACTAAATTTATGTCAGTCCGCCACTCAGAGCTTTTCCATTCACTGTTCCCCACTTACTGTTTAAGGGGCTATGGGATTCTATGACTGTCTTAGGTACAAGGGCAGGGACTATGGTTTTTTTCCCCCTTTAGTATCACCAGTTCTAGGCTGAGCACACAATGGATAGCTAATAAATTTGGACAGACTCATTAGATAAAGACTTTCATTAACTTATGACAATACAGTGAGGGTATAAGGACTCTTCTGATGGCACCATATACCTTACATTAAACGTCAGGAGTATGAATGATACACCACATGACAAAACATGGTTGAATATGTGGGTGACCCAGAATGCTGCCTATGGTAGTTTCATAAATTTGCGACAATACTCTACCCACACACAAAAAAAAATAGCACATAAAATGTAACATAATGCAGGATTCCATAATTTTTAGTTACACACAATGAAGTATTTTCAAAACTAAAGTAAAAGGGGGGTGGAGCAATATGAGAAATGCTAGTCATTCAAAGAGGCATCATTTTAAAAATAGTTTTGGTGAAATCATTTGATTTGACATCACCTTTAATTCTAAATATATCTCTTCCCCCTGCTCTGCACCAAACCATACTTTGTGACAAAAACAAATGAAAACAAATTTTTAAACCAAAAAACAGAATGAAAAAAATCAAGCCAAGTCTGACAACGTACGTAAGTAACATTTCATGTCCATGGACTCCCCGCGTCTTCAAAGAAGGAGGGAGGTAAGTCTGTCAGCTCTTCTCCATGGCCAGCATTTAGCTTATTTTCAATTTTATCAACAAGTGTGATAAATCTTTGTCAAAGTTGCAATCTAAATTCAATTTTCCTTTCTAATTTAAAAAAAAAAACTTACATTTTTACAAGCATCACATGAGATGGGACAATGCTGGAAATGAGGAAGTAACAGTATCAATTTGCTTTGTTTACATCCAGGGTTCTTAACTTGGGATCTGAGAAATTTTATTTTATAATTTGATGAATGTATTTGAATAAAATGGGTTTCCTGTGTATTTTATGCATTTAAACCATTCTTAGGAGGAATACATAGGCTTCACCAGACTACCAAAAGTGTCCATGACAAATAAAGGTTAAGAATCTTTGGAATTAAATTATCTTCTCTCCATAGAGTCCTAAGAAGCTGAGTGTAAAATTCTGATTAAAATATGGTGAAAATTGATTAACAATTCTTTTGAAGTTTCTTCCACTTTAGGACAATTTGGGAAGAAGTAGGATATGATGGGAAACATGCTCTGTGTTATGTCAGAAGACATGGGGTTAAAACCCTGGTTCTTCAACTTAATACCTTTATAACCTATATAACCTTTGTAACACTTTCCCTTCTCTGGGCCTCAATTTCCTATCTGTAAAGTAAAGGGGATTGGGAGTTGAACTAGATGACCTCTAAGATCCCTCCCTTCCATGAATTGTTCATGGAAAAGTGTCCACTTTGGGCTGTGGATATAAAATAAATATTAAGGAAATTTATCAGCTTTGGGGAAACAACCTCTGCTGACATTTCCACATTTTTGGAAAATGTGTTCAGATACCAACTGTCATCAAATGGCCACAAAATCTGTAGCAGAAAAAAACCTTCAATGTGGAGGTCTGGGTCCTACTATTTACTCCTTTAAGACCCAGAAGGAGTCACTCACAATAGATTAAATGATCTCTCATGTCCCTTAAACCTGTCAGATTCCCATGACATTCTTCCTATATGGCCAAAGAAACTGACTAATTAGGTCACTCTTCTCTTCAGAGTTTCAAATGAAGAGAAGCTGAAAATGACACAATTTTACCAGCCATAAAGAGCTGGTTACAAAATAGCACAAGCTCTGTGAAACTGACACAGAAAAAACTCGAACCCTTCAAAGGCAGCTTTTAAAAATGAAACCACACACCAAGTTTCCCCAAGCTTCTATCACTGACTTAATAAAATGAACTAAGACAAGAATAAGGTATTATGTAAAGACTACAAACAATTTTTTAAATCAATGTGATTACTCACACCAGCAGGAAAAACCCAGCTCAACTGCTTTTCAAAATTCAGATCGCTAATAAGTGATTAAGGATCTTGTAGTTCCCTATGTGCACCAATAGATGGCATCAGCTCTCACCATAATTACTGTCCTAAGGATCTCAAACTCACAGAGGCAGAAAGAGTCAGAATCAAAAAGGAGGGGAAAGGGGGAACGGGACAGAGAGACAGAAGAGACAGAAACAAACAGGGACAGGAAGGGAGGGAGAAAAAGGAGGAGAGGCAGAGAAAGAGGGGGGAAAGAAAGGAAAAAGGAGGGAAGGAGAGAGGGAAAGGGAGGGGAGAGTCTTTTTAAACCACAAATTATCAGATCACTAATTCGTCATTGGGAAAGGAAAATGTTTTTAGTACAGGCAAATGATTACAACTTGAGATTTTTAAGGTAAAACTTAACCATAACTATTTAACAACACAGACTGGACTTCGAAGGAGGGAAAATTGTTTTACTTTGCAAAGTCTGACAATATTAGTACTGTGCAGTAAACAGAGGTTGGGTACAGTTCAGGTCTACACTTTCAAAATATTTGATGTGGTCCTAAATATTGGTGATAAAGAAAAGCATGAGAAAAGGAGCGGGGTGGTGAGTTTCAAAATCTTATCGCAGGGAACAATCACAACAAAGGAAATACATGTCTTACTTCAAAGTTTCACATATAAATATTACCATAATATTTCTTTGGAAACTACTAACTTTTTGCACAACCACTGTCCCACTCAATTGAAGGGAAAGCTTCCATACCCAAATCTATCTCCCAAGGCGCTAGAAGGCATGCGCTCTGCATGTGCCATATTCATTCTTGCTTCCTAGCAATGACATTTTCCTGCTCTCCTCAGGGAACGCAGAACACTTAATTACCATTCTTATGGCAATTTCATATAATTTTAGATTTAAATTGCTCCCCATTCTTATCTCCTGAGGCTAAACAATCTCAAATCGTGAGGGGAGGGGCAAATTCAGAAAGGGGGGCACAGAAACACAGTGGACAACTTTGTTACTTAACTACTTTGTTAAAGTTCAAATCCATTGAATTTTTAAAAACCAACTCAGTAAAGGAAGTTTACAGTTTCACATGCAATCTTTTAAAAAAAAAAATCTTGTTAATATACATGAGTGCTTGTTTTATTGATGGTTACTAAGTTTACTTACTGTAATCTGCAACTTTGTTTAATGATGTGATTTTTTTCTTTTTAAAACATCAGATGAGAAAACTGTGCTTAAGTATATCACTTTTCGTAGGTCAGAGGCCAAATCAATGGTGGACATTACAGTTTAGTGCATACAGAGCTGTGGACCTGGGAAGACTCAAGTTTAAATTCTGTCTGACATTCACTAGCCTGGACAACATTCAACTTCTCTCAGCCTCAGTTAGCTCATCTGCAAAATGGGGATAATAAGATTACCCCTATCTACCACAATTGTTGTGAGGATCAAATAAGGTTATATCAATAAGCCTAAAATAATAAAATAGACCAAGTGTATTGTCTAGAGCGCTAAGATTCTAAATTGGCTCATCAAATATTCTTTACTTCAACTCTTAATGCAACTGGCTATTAGTTACCAACAAAAAAATTGCATTTGCTAACAAGCAATTCACTCTACCTACATGATGCTAGTTATCTAAAAATGGGAATACATATAAATATATATATATGTATATATATATTTTTCTTAAAAAAGGATGGGGTATTTCCGAAAGGTTTTTTGCTTCCCTGGTTACAATTACTACAGTCAAACATGTCTATTGAAATTAATGTGTCATTGTGTACATGGAGCATCTGCTGCTAGAATTGGATACAATGAGGGCTATGCCATTTCTACCCAAAGGAGGAAGGCAAAGAAGCTACATTGAGATCATTACAAGGGATGGAAAGACCTCTAACTAAAGGAGTCCAAAATCTTACTTTCATTTTGACCAAAGTCGCTGTAGGACATCTCAGAATCTACTGTCTGACGTTTTACCAAATTACGATGCACCCTTTTCCACTGAACAGTATTACTTACATGGCCCTATACACATCAAACTGATTTCAACATACACCAAAAAAGTTCAATGAAAGGGAACCACCATTTAAAAATAACTCAAAAGCAATGACCATATTTTGCAAGGATTTCCACATGTTCCTATGCTAGTCTTCCTAACGGCCTATATTTTTCTTTAGGTAAATGAATGTATTTCTGATTCAGTACATTCGAAATTAATGCTTTAATTTAAATGACAGATGTGGTTTAATCTTCTCATTATAAAAGGCCAGAAAAACTACCACAGATAACAGACTAGAAGGAGGTAAGCAAACACAGGATGGAGGTCACTAAAGTTCCTCATTTGCACAGGGCCCTTCCAGGCCCCATTTATATTGTTCTGATGAAACAGTCTTCTGGTCTCACAGGCAGGTCCTCAGTTGCTCAAGGCCTGATTATTTAGTCTATATTAGATTAATTTACTTCAACTCCTCAAAAGAGAAAATCATTTATTCAAAATGCACCAGAAACTGGAGATAAACAGGTGAAACCTGACAAAGTACACTCTCTGAAAAACTTAGAAAGAGGGGAGGTTGGGGGATGGTGAGTGAGGGATGATGGGCAAGTAAACACATGATAATGCAAAGACAGATGCAGAGGTGATCCATACAAAGTACTGTAGGAAAAAGTGAACAGACAGGTTACTTTGGGGGAAGTGGGTATTGAGGAATTACAGGTTTCATGAAAGAGGTGGTACCTAAGCTGAATCTTTAACAAACAGAAAAAAAAATTTCAATAGGTACCTACTAAGTACAAGAAACAGACCAAAAATAAAAAATGGTCCCTGTCCACAAGACGCCTATATTCTACTGGAACAGACATTTTTATATTATGTGTATAGACAGATATAAACACATGCATATCTACATAAACATATAAATACATGTGCACATATACATTTTGTGTACAGATAGATACAGGTATACATTTTCCATTTTGCCAATCATTTTATACACATTATCATATTTATATACATTACCTCATTTAAGCCTGGCCACAACCTGATAATACTATAGATATAGGTGATTATCCCTGTTTTACAGATATGCAAATTCAGGCTCACAGAAACATGCCTGGGGTCATATAGCTAGAGAGTGGGACAGAATGAATTCTGGATAAGGAGGGAGAAATTAAAACAGATGAGGGGGTGTGAAGGCCTGGGCTACCTAAACAGGGCAGGATCTCACACATCACACAATATCCCATCCACCAGGATGCGATTCCTACCACAAATAGTCTCTAAGTCTGTTTCTGTTGGATTTTTCCTTCATTTCCTCACTCATTTTTGCCCAACCCTACTATTTATCTGATTCACCCCAAACCCACTACCCTGTATCTGGATTAAACTTAGGCATTCTCACAAAAGCCCTATTCATACCCTTTAGAGCACTAGGATCCAAGGAATTCAGTTTGGGGAACTCTTTTTTTTTAGGGTTAATGGAGGAAGGCACATTTTCAAAGCAGAAAATGGAGCTTGGAGGGGAGTGGGAAAAATGCACCTAATCATGAATGAGGAATATCTGGCTGTGGTCAAAATTTGACTTAGAATTAGACTCACATTTTGGATGCACACAAACAGGTAAAAAGAAAAAAAATCAGTGTTCTTGTAAATGATAAAAGCTGGCAAGCAAGTGTATTCCACTTAAAGAAAAGGCACAAGACCAGGCATAAATTTTCCTTTTTCTTTCATGGGCATCTGTAAACTATTGCTCCAACTGGCCAGTGATAACTTTAGCTAGGGAGAGGTCTTGACTGATAGCTACCTTTTTATTCTCTCTGTATGTACATGTGTTGCATATGTGTATATACATACATATATAAAATATAAAGATACACACATAGTTATAAACACACATGTCTATGTGTATGCATATATTGCATATATCCGTGTACATACATTTTATATATATATGTATGTATGTATGTATTTTTAAAGGTCAGCCCTGTCTAGGACATTCCGCATGTACAAAATGCTCTCATCATTCCATTGTCCTGACTTTGGAAGACAATAAAGAGAGGAGAGGTTTTCTCTATCTGTGTAGCACTAATTTAAAATGAATTATTCCACCACACCTGACCACTTTAAACTTGGAAACAGGGGGCAGAACATTTTAGCCCTACAGAAAACCAAGCTCTTCCTTGAGAATCTGAAAATGGGTTTACCCGGGTGAGACCTTCTATGCTTATTTCAAAAAATGGAAAGCAATGTAGCCCAGCAAGACAAAAAGCCAACGCACCAAGCCTGAGCTGGCAGTTAAGTCTTTGGCAATTCTTGGGTACATCTCTGAGACAGTGTACTGACGGGACTCTCTTCCCACTGCCTCACTTGAGAAGCCATTCTGATTCAGGCACTGAGTTGATCTCGCCTGGGGCTAGCTATGTCCCTGGCACAGAAGTGAGAACTGAGCTGAGTCAGAACTGGCACGAAGCCTCAAACATAATGGCCTCCTCCCCTCTGTAGGCCACCCTGTCGCCCCACTTGTGGTTCATTGGAAGGAGCATACCAGCCATATGACGGTTTGGAACTTGTCCTGGTCTTTGGGTTATATAATTAGGTCAGTGACATGGTGAACCCCTGAACCAGATTCTGGATGAAAAACCCTGATCAGTGAGCAGAATTCAATTTTACACTGAGTGCGTACTTCAGATCACAGCTCCCTGAGAATAGTGCCCATGATTCCCTCTATTTAGGTTACTCTAAAGCATTCATAATCTTTCCAAGGAAAGAAAAGTTCAACTTTTAACTAATTAAGAAACTAAATGCAAAAATCCTCATATAATGAAGTCTGTGTCACAACATAACTAATTTAAGTTGACAAAAACCTGATGCTTTCATTTCAAATGCTACTTGATACTTTTGTGTACATCAGGCTGTTTGTTCCATGATAACAAAGGAAAACTGGAAATTTTTGCACATTGGTAAAGCAGGACAGACAACATGGTACAAAGGTTAGAGGGTACGTCTCCAAGTCTGGATTATCTAGATTTCAAGTTTTACTTTGAAACCATACTGGTAGTGGGTGATCCCATGCAAGCCAATGTCTGCCAGTCCCCACCCTAAGGCAGGCAAGTTGGAGAAGAACTGCTTACCTGCCTGAATCGAGGGAATTTCATCAGCTCCCCACCAATGGAAGCTAAGATCCAGATCCTCAACAACAAAGAGTAAAGGCCACTAAGTGAGGCTTGGCCTTGATTTATTGGTTCAAGTTCACCATACTGAAACCAAATAGTAAGTAGCCAATGAAAATATTGAATTGTGCTTTTTTCTTAATGATTTTTTTCCCATGAAGTCTCATACGTGGCTGAAAGAGATGTGTGGTTTTCACTAAGAATCCTCTAATTCCCAAACCACTAATTTAATATAACACTTAATATTATGACAAAAACACTAGTTAGAATTTAAACACTGCTATAAGGTTTGCAATGTGCTTTATTAGCGTTCTCTCACTTGAGCCTAAATAACTCCATGGATAGGTGCTATTATAATTCCCCATTTTACAGATGGAATATGAGGCTCAGACAATTGCCAGGATCATGTAATTAGTTAATTGGTTGAAAAAAGGATTCATACCCAGGTCTTCCTGGCTCCAAGTTCATCCCTCGTTGCCACACTGTACCTACCATTTTCACTTACAGGATGTAACATACAGAAAAGCTTTTACTGATACAGGTCAACATTTCTTCATAATTCATTTTGATGCTAATAAAGAATCATGTGGCTTAAGACAGGCAATTTTCCTTGTTCTAAGGAAAAAAAAATATTCAACTTTATACTTAAAATCAATCTGGGAAACACAAGTATAAGAAACAAAAAAAGATTTATGTTATATTCCTTACACAAAGAACTGGTCAAGCCACTGGACTTTGATCCATACACAATCACAATTTAAGTTTTCCTATAACTATCACATCAGCAGCCAAGTACACCTACATACTCAACTCTCCCCACTGAGGATCATTCATAACGAGAGTAATATTCTAAACCTAAATGATTCCAAATAATTTTTAAAAAACAAGTATTGTTAATGCAATAATTAAATAGCAAATACTTTCCTTTCAAAGATTAATCTTCTCCAGATTCCAAATCCACAGAAAAAGCTGGCAGAATAAACTAGGACCTACCACTCTGTGACCTCACAAATACTAAATACATGTTTTCTTTAGAATGAACTCTATAATAAAAACTTAGTGGGACTATCTAGAATGGTCTTCCATTGTTTAAATATAAACTCTTTTCACATTAGAAATAAAGTTCTCATAGATGACAATTAAGTACCAGGCCTCTCTCCATTTCCTTTCTCCACCAGAAAACTAAAACTATACAAAATTAGGAAAAGTTAAGAGACGTGAACCGATCTAATAATAGCATTTGACAAGCCTGATTAAACCTGTTCCTATAGGGGTCAATTCTGCTAGTAGCCAAGTTTACAGTTCAAAATGCCATCCCATTCTCCCTCCTACCCCCAATTACACATAACAACTTTTAATATTCACTTTTTAAAATTCTGAGTTTCATCCCAGTCTTTATGATATCCCAGGAGTATCAGAGTAGCCCACATGTCAAATTGTATGAGGGCAGGAATGTATCTTATCTAAATGTGGTGTCTTCCCAGAGCCCAGCACTATGATTCATATGCAGCAGGTATTTAACAAATATTTGTTTAACTGACTTATGTTCTGGTAAACCTAAAATAAGCAAAATTAGAACAACATTTGGCTTCTATAATTCCTAAATACAAGTTACACAAGTGAAACATTAAAAGGGCTAAAAATCTGGTATGGAATTCATGCAATTCACATAATGTCATTAAGACTGACGTAGACATCTGTCAAGTGATGAAAATTAACTGCAAAGACAATGGAACTGTGAGAATTAAGAACCAGTCCCTGGGTTCCCTTTGAATGATTGTTTGAATGAAGAGGTCACCTTTATTTTCAGGTATTTACTTAACAAGACAGAGTTTTACCCTATCTTCTTCGTGTTTCTTACATACTCTATATAATGAAGTTCCTATATTACATATGTGTATATCATATGCTCTACATATTACAGATTAGAATTGATGACTAGGAGAATAAGTGCGTGTTGTGTGTGGGTGTGTATGTAGACACACACATATCCATTGTTACTCCCCAGGTCATCAATTCTAACCTGTGTACACAGACACACACACAGACACACACAGACACACACAGACATACACAGACACACACACACTTTTATTTTTTCCAGAGCAGACCAAGGTTATCCAAACCTCAAAACAGCTAATGGACTATCAGCTGGACTGACAGAGTTAGAGAGTAACAATAATGAACTTTAGATAATAAATTTTCTTAAACTTCCTCAAAAATGTTTTTTTTTTAAACTGACAATGTCTTTAAGGGATTCAAGTGAAGACCAGACCATGACAAAGACAGTTGCAAGATAACTTCAAAGGTAACTAAGAACAAGAATGAGATTTTGAATAACAGTGATGGACCTTGAATTCCTCAAACCAAGCCAAATGAAGAACTTCATTACAAAAGCATCAGGCTCAGAATGAATGTTAATATTAATTGTTTTGGTTTGGCCAGAAATTGAGGGTCTTCCCCTCCGAGGCAGATTTTTTTTTTGGGTGAGGTAAAGAGGCCATTCTCTGCCTCATTTTTTATTAAGCCTTAATCACTGGAAGGGCTTTGCCTCAGTCAAACCTAAGACCTGTTAAAGACCTTAGCTTGAAAAGGCCAAAGCCCCCCACTGCATCCTGGGCCATCTCCAGTCATTCATTCCCCAACTGATAAATGGTCAAAGGATATGAACAGGCAGTACTCGGAGGAAGAAATTAAAGCTATCTATAGTCATATGAAAAAGTGCTCTAAATCCCTACTGATTGGAGAGATGCAAATCAAAACAACTCTGGGATTCCAGTCATCTAGATCTGTATCTGGCCACTAGACCAACATGGCTCCAAAGAAGAGAGTGAGGCTGGTGACTTTGCACAGCCCTCCCTCAGTTAAATTGGATTCACTTGCATGTCATGGCATCACCTTCCTGATGTCATGGTCCTCTTTGAGAACGAAGGGCAAATAGCCGCAAATACCATAAATAACCCTTGGAAACTGAAATGCACTAGCAGAGTAAGAAAAGAATGAAAATGTACAGAACAGACACACATCGGGGGTCTTACAGCCCACCACACTGGAGAATTAGGGGAGAGACACTAAGATTTTAAAATATTTTTATAAATGCACATATTTTTAATGTTAGAAAACTCCACACTCTAGGGCATTTATATGACAGAGATAGGCTGTGTGAGTCTGGGGAAGTCACTTATTACCTCTCAGTGCTCTAAAGACAAAAAGTTTCAGAGAAAGCAACAAGCTAGACAAGCGGCGGGAGTTTGCTCAGCCAGGTACACCACATCATGGTTCAGTCTATATCCCTATCTTCATTATCATCTTGAGATTTCCCTAAATTTGGCTATAATCTGGGTGAGGTGTTTGAATCACAAGAATCAGATTATGAAAACACTTTAGTGTGAGTTGATTGCACTTACCGATGGTAAACAAACATGATGCACATAGGGGAAATATAAAGTCAATAGAATCAAAGATGAAGAAGTGCTAGAAGATGCCTTAGGGCCCAGCCCAACCTGATCCTCTCACTAAAGCCAAAGCCCATATAGTTATCTAATCTGTCCAAAGTCATACAGGTAGTAAGCCTCACTGAACCTTCCATGATCCAAGAAGCAAATCATTTTTGAAGGTTTTAAAGATAACCTCCCCTCTTCACATAACTAGCTTAATGTAACCCTTGCCTTAGTTAAAAACCAACTTTGAAGTCAACAAAAATGCCCTTAGCCAAGTGCCCAGTACCATCAATAACACATTGTCTTGCATGTAATAGGCACTTAATGAATGTCTGCTCCTTGATCAACTGGATGCAAGATTTTAACTTGCATGAGCCTCAAATCGTTGATTCAAGCCCCAGCATTTGAATGTCTGCTTTAAACAGAACATAACTCTTCACATTGGCAGAACATCTGCTCACGGAAGGGGAGCTTGGATAAGGCTGGTGGGTTGAGTCTGGGAGTAACATCAAGACCTATAATTTCTTTTTAATCCATGGAATCAGTTTCTTAAAGCTAAACAAACTGAAATGCAGCCCTAATGAAATTTATGATTCTCAGCCACAGCCCCAAATAGAATCAGGATCTACCTAAAGTCTTGGGGCTTGTTTTATTAGAGAAGAACTAAAAGAAAGAAAAGAAACTATTCGTTTCATATCTGCATTGACCTTTCCGAATAGTTCTGGGTCAACTCTTCCCAAGCAAGAGAAACTCAAGAAAATTAACTAACAAGAAAATATCCCTGCATTTATCTTTCCAGCTCTGGAAAACTAGAGAAATCTTAAGCACAGATGGGTTAAAGAATTCTCAAGAAGTGAAACAGGGCAGACAGGAGTTCTAACTCAACCATACACCAAGGACGTTTCCATTTTATTTATTATAATGAAGGGGTTTTTGGTACTTTCTTTTGATTTCAGGCCTCATCAAATTATAATAATTCTACAACATTTCATAACAAATTCGTAGGCTGAACTGTAATAAGCATCAAGGTCAGACAGCTCAGAAAAATGTACAGATGTTTAATCATGCATGCTGCAACTTGGAAAAGACAGAGAGCAAAACAAGCTCACTGCAAACCACTGCTAGCATGAAGCATTCAAATGAACATGCGTCTTACATTCTTGAAAATTAAGGCAATAGTTTTGGTGCTATAAAACTTCAGGTAAAGACAGAAGATCCTAGGTACAAAATTAGACAGAAAAATACATACTTCGTTCTTTTTTGTTTTGTTTCAAAGAAAAAAGGTAATTTTCCAGAAAGGTCAATTTAACTTCAACACTGCAAAGAACTATTATGATGGCGGCTTGGGAATGTCTCCAGTGACAGAGGCCCCAGATCCTCTCCAGGGGGAGCAGATTCTCTTGACAAGCTAGATGTGGCCAAAAAGTTCATCACCCTGTGGCTCACCTGGTGCTAAGCCTCTCATCTTTACCAGCCTGGTCCTTGACCACCAGAGTTCGTAAGATTAGCCAGGTCAATTTAACAAGATAACAGTCAATGAAATGATTATGATAGACATAAAATATGTTGATTAATCAGTTGTTTGAAATTTTGGGGAAACTGCCAGATCAATACAACGAACACTGGCTATTGCTCTGCTGTTTGTTTTTGAATCCAAGCTAGTTTTTGTGGAAAAGGGCAAAGAATCGTTATACTCTTAGAGACTTCAAAAGTAAATGCTACAAAGGACTTCAAAACAATAAAGACTATAATCTATCATGAAAATGGTCTGTTACCATTTCAGTTGCAGCGTGCAGAACAATTCTGTGGGTCCTCCTAAGGAAAGTCCGATAGTGAGAAATTTATTATGTAACTTACTATACAGTTGCACTGCTAACATCTGTTTTCATTTATTAAGTAAGATATGTACATGTAAATGGGCCCATAAAAGGAACCTGGCATGGTCATCTGCCAGTGGTACAAAATTCTCTCTGGCTGCTCTAGCTGCTACAAACCACCACAGGCAGCTAAAGCTCAAGCATTTAATTTTTCAAGCTTATACGTGCAGAAAAGAGTCTATTGATCTGCCTACTCTCAAGCTTTGGACAAAGATGTATCCAAGAAATTGAAAAGAGCAAATATATAAAATGATGAAGACTCCTATGATAAAAACTAAGGGGGATCTCTCAATGCTGATAGTTCATAGCTCCATGTTTGAATATTAAAAATCAAATTAAAGGTGACATTTCACTGTTAAACCAATCACTCCTGAAGTACCTCCCACCACTGACCAAAAATATAACATTCAGGTTAATGATACATATTATCACTTCTTTGAATTCAATTCAACAAATAATTATCGACAACAAACAGGTACTAGGTGCCACCTATATGCAAGGTACTATTCTGGGTCCAGAGGATACAAGGATAAATTTTAAAAAGCAGATATGCTTTTTTTTTAACTATACAGATAAGATTTTGTGAGTATACATAACTTTTCCCCTCAATAAAAGTCTAAGCCACTTATTTTTTCATTATAGTGTCAAATGGAGAGACTAAGCCAGGTTGAGAATAAATGACAGGAAATGTGTTAGGATTATTTAGAGGGATGTCTACCCCAAGCTTGTGAAGACTTTCCCCCAGGAAGAATGTGCAGATGAGAACAATTTGTTCCAATGGCCATGAAGGTGGCTGAAGCAAGTGCTCTGGAGCACTTAAGAGTTTGGTCAGACATTGAAGATGCCAAGGTCATCCACTGCATCCGGGTCATCTCTGGTAGGTAGTCTTGACTTCTGTCTTGCCACTGGACCTTGATGACTGTGGAAAGGCACAACTCTGCCTCACTTAAATCCAATTCACAAGCAAGCCAAGACATCACCCACTGAAATCACTAGTCCCTGCAAACAAAGGCCAACCAAGGGCAACCATCTTTCCAAATCAACATCAGATCAAAGGAATACCAGTCCTTTTACGTTCTCTTCTATATTCATGGAAAAGATAAAATGGTTAAATGAAAACTTCCCAGTATAAAACTTAAAATTGTGAATGTAATCAGCCTAGAAAAATGAGAAGAGGACTCACATGGGTAAGAACTTTTAAGTTCAATTTCTCCCAATTGTGTTGGAATGTGTAGCTGTAACACTTCATTAATGTATTTGATTCTAACGGTGGCTCTTGTAATGCTCATCTGACATCCCCAAACTGATTCATCATCATGATTCTGTGTCTTTGGGTTTTATTTCCCAAAACGTCAGTGGTTCCACTTTATACTGAGTACATCTGTGAGACATTTATTTTATTTCCCACTAGACTACAAAGGGCAAAATTTCCATTTTACCCTCAGGGAACAGAGTGTAGAATCCTAGTACTCTTTGGATCAGCCTGAATCCAGATATTCTTCAAAGGTCTTTGTCTTCAAATGCCAACTATAGTAACAAGAAAGACTTTCCCACAAAATGAGTAAGAGATCACAGTGACAGAACAGGCCATCAAAACTCTATGGCAGAAGTTCACAGTGTTTTAAGAGGAGATACTTGTTCAAACATGAACTTCAATTCCAATGCAAAGACAAGAGATCGAAACAGTGAGTGAACACCTTTCGTGTTCTGTTCCCCAAAATGCCAGAGAAATTGGGGTAGAGAAGTTGAAGAAGCTATATTTGGCTGGGAAAGAAAAGAGAATTCACGAGGCCAGACATTTTTGAAGTAAAGTAAACCACTTTCAAAAGATATCTTCCTGTCAACTCACGGAACAATAGCATGAAGAGAGCACAGGGTCACCAGAACACGTCATTTTCGTGTCAGGTCACACTCTTTTCTGTGACCTCTATAGAAAGCAACCATTTGATATGCTTTATCACAGGGGGCTGACAGCCAATCACAGGCTACTTCAAATAACCAAGCCCAAGAAAGGATTACAACAGGACGAAAAGAAATCACAAACACAAGCCCCAAAGAAACCTCCAACCAAGAAGGAACATCACAGATGAAAAAAGAACCCACCATGTATCCCACAGGCTGCTACGATGCTTACCCTAATCAGAATCATTTCAAAGGGAGAAGAAAAAAAACAAAACAAAACCTTGTGAACCTGCATACAAAATACACTTCATGCCTTTGGCTAGCATCTCCCAAGGTACAAGAGCCAATGCTTTGACATCTAACTGCAGCAATGACTCATTAATGCACACTACATACACACACACACTCTCTAAATATTCTAGTCTACCACAGTGAGTTTAAACCAAAGATCTCCAAGCACTTCCCAAAAGACTCCAGCACACAATATCCCCTTGAAGGAATACTGAAAGCTCAATTATATAAGCAGGATAACATACTTTCCTCACTCCCCAACCTCCTGCCCCCCCAACAACTCATTCCTCCTGTAAAAGAGGAAATGCAGACCCGTTATCTATAGAATGTGGGTTTGTGTATATGTTAAGGGAATGGAATGCCATTGTCTAACAAAACAAAATCTCCAGAACCAAGACCTTTCAATGTCTAAAATCCCCAAAGAACAGGAATTCTATAAAACTGAAGGAAAATACTCAAAGAAGTAGAGACCTATGAAAGCTATTTCAGTTGACAAATCTGACGTCTATTTGAATAACTACTCAAAGTCCAAGGCAGTGAAAAAGCAGCCACCATAACAATGACAAAATTAAGCTACTACAGTTTGGATAAGAATTTCTCCTGACTCTCCACTGTAAACGCACAAGCAAAGCTGCAATTTTGTAGACTTTATAGACTTCTAAGGGAAGTTCGTTTTGCCTCCTTGGCACTATAGTCACTGGAGATATTAATGAGCAAGTGTGATCTGCTTTCATCTAAAAACCATTTATCCAAACCTGGCAACAAAATTTATATGGCTTTTTATGATTTTTTTTTAAAAGGCAGAATCCCAGAATCATAGATATAAAGCTAGAACAGACCTTACAGACATAAAAATCCAATCACATCATTTTACAGATGAGGAAACTGAGGCATAGATATCTATACACACCTATACATGTACATACACATATATGTGTACGCATATATAGACATACACATACACACATACGTATATTCTCCCCACCAGGGTCACACAGCTAGTGTTTGAGCTAGACTACAATTCAAGTCTTCCTGACACCAAGTCCAATGCTTTCTTTCCTACTCCCTGATAACTCCAAGATCATGCTGTGGAGGACTGAAGGCTCTCAGAAACCTGAAAAGGAAACTAATGGAAACATGAAGGGGAAAAGGTGTCACAACAAGGATGGTTTATTAGGTCAGAGATGATATGACAACAGCGTTCCAGTAAATAAAGAGCCACCATATGAAGGATATTCACTCATTTTCTACCTTTTTGGGGAGGCCTGAAACAAGAAAATTGCCTTAAATTAAAACAGGCATAATTCTGGTTGGCCCAGGTGGATTCTGTCCATAATACTAATAAAGTAGTAGAGGGGAAACACAGGATAAAGATATCTGAGAGCCGACAAGGAGCTCAGAGGTCATGTAGCCTAACCCCCATCTGCCCAATAATTCCTTCTACAACATCCCAAGCAGTCAGCCACCCTTTGCTTAATGGCCAACAAGGAGAAACCCACTACCTCCAGAAGGGGGCCCCTGCACTTTGGGGGTAGCTCCAATTGTAGGAAAGATTTCCCTTAAGGCAGGGCTTAAATCTGTCCCTTTGCAACTTCTATCAACTGCTATTAATTCTAGTTTCAGCCTCTGGGGTAAAGCAGAACAAAGCTAATCCCTCTTCCACATGACAGTCTCATCCTCTAGTCTCCAAGGTACTATCCCCAGTTTCTTCAACCATCCTTTGTACATCTTGTGCTTTCCTCCTATCACTACTCTGGGATTCTCCTCTGGACACTCTCCAATTTGTCCATTTCCTTCCTTACATGGATAGCCCAGAACTGAATGCAGTATTCTCTATCTCACCTAACCAGGGCAGAGTAGAAGAGAACTTTTAGCCCCCACAGTCCGGACACAATACTACTGCCACATCCCACTGCAGATGCCTTCAGCTTCCAGTCCAATATCCAGCCTACTCCCCAACATCATTTTCTCTACTCTCAAAAGGGAACAGAAAAAGGTACGAAAGATTTAATAGTGAAATTCTAAATCATCTGTGACAAGGGGAAAAAAGAAAGGTGAGGAAAAGCAAAGGTGATGTGTTTTCCTCACCCCCTCCCTAACTCATTACTGCATTCAGGTCGGTCAGACGTTCACTACGACACACACTCCACTCACTCTTCTGAAGTGGTACAATGAGAGTACTATCAAATGAAACCCACTGCCCACCAGCATAAATGCGTTAGATAATCCCCTGAGTCCTGACTACTGAGGATAAGTTAATATAACAGTGGAGACCTGCGTTTCAGGTCTTCAGATACTCAAAAAAGAAATATAACAGTAACTACTGAAAGGGGATGACATTAGGGAATGAAAAATAAAATAGGCCTGGAGGAAACAAAATGAGCTGCTGTGGTCTTATGTAGTTTCATACATCACATACTAAATGTGTGCCCAATTATGAAGGTTAAACTTGGAACTCAAAATGGCTATCCCTGCTTTGAGATATAATAATACTCCCTTAGCTACATACATTCAGAAAGATTTTCATATTTAAACCATGTCTGGGTTCTCATGTTGAAAAGGATTCTAGTCAGAATTTAACACGTTTAAAAAAGTAACTATGCTCTGTAGAGTACAACACATACACAATATTAACATGTTGCTCAAATCAGAGTTTCCTCTTTTTACTATTATGATTCATTACTATCTGTGTGACATCTTGCAAGGTACCTTGTCAATAAGTGGGAGTTACATATCTGGTCCTTGACCTCAAGGTCTTCACACCTCCAAATACCTTCTACCAGTTTCTTCTAGGACCTCCGATGAAGGTGAGTGGCTGGCTCAGGCCAGTCTTCTCTTCCTCGCTCACAGCACTGCAATCTCACTGTCTCCATTATGCCCAGACACTGGGTACCTTACTCTCCCTTCTACGTTTCAGCTTCCTTTCATGTGTCTTCTCCCATCAGAATGTAAATCCTTTTTGGGCAAGGGCTATCTTTGGAGTTAGGGTTAGGGTTTTCACTTCCATTCCCATGTTTAGTCAGTGTGCTTGACTGGCAGACTCAACATGATAACCAATTAAATTGAATACATATGGTCACAAATGAACACTTGTGGGGAGAAGGGGACAGAGAAGAGGTCTGAATACTGAATAACAATTACCATGCTACAATGAAGCAGAAAAGGAAATTTACGCTCCCTAACTTCCAGTTTGTCACTTTGATATCTTTTCAAGCAAAATACATATGTTTAGCCCAAAGGAAGCCAACGAGTTTATTAGTAATTGCTAACATGCATAAAATTCATTCCTGTTGGCCTATTTTCCGTAATAATCTGGCTTGTCACTAATGCTAACTATTGAATTATCATTGTACTAAATTGAAGCTACTTTAAAATGGAAAACATGAGGCTCAATACTTCCAGAAAACTGAATGTAGACCTCTTCCCACTTTCTTACCAAACTTTTATTTCTGCTGCCTCATTTTTTTAATATTAATTTTCTGTCTTAAACATATATTATGCCCATCACCCCTGCATCTCTCTTTCATGGCTTCTTTTAAGGAAATAAAATCAATTTCTTGCATGTTAAAGAGTCAGATTTAAAAAGCTATTAGAATCCCCAATTGATACATGGTCAAAGGATATGAACAGGCAGTTTTCAGAGGAAGAAATTAAAGCTATCTATAGTCATATGAAAAAATACTCTAAATCACTATTGATTAGAGAGATGCAAATCAAAACAACTCTGAGATACCACATCACAAATATCAGATTGGCTGATATGACAAGACAGGAAGATGATAAATATTGGAGAAGATGTGGGAGAGTTGGAGAAGTGGTTCATTGTTGGTGGAGTTGTGAGCTGATCCGACCATTCTGGAGGGCAATTTGGAACTACACCCAAGGGGCTACAAAAATATGCATACCCTTTGACCCAGCAACATCGCTACTAGGACTGTATCCCCAAGAGATCATAAAAATGGGAAAGGGTCCCACATGTACAAAAATATTTATAGCAGCATTTTTGTGGTGGCCAACTGGAAATCAAGGGGATGCCCAACAACAGCGGAATGGCTGAATAAATTGTGGTATATGAATGTAATGGAATACCTTTGTGCTATAAGAAATGATGAACAGGAAGACTTCAGAGAGGCCTGGAAGGACTTATATGAACCGATGCTGAGTGAAAGGGGCAGAACCAGGAGAACTTTGTGCACAGCAACAACCACAGTGTGAAAGGGATTTTTCTGGTAGAATTAGTGCTTCATTGCAATACAGGGACTTAAATAATTCCTAATGGTCTCTTGAGGCAAAGTGCCTTCCACATCCAGGGAAAAAACTATGGAATTCGATCGCAGAATGGAGCGGATCATTTTCTTTTGTATTGTGTTTTGGTTTGTTTTGTGATTTCTCTCATTCATTCTGATTCTTCTGTGCAACATGACTAGGGTGGGGATGTATTTGGTAGGAACGTATGTGTAGAACCTATATAAAACTGTGCCATCTCGTGGAGGGAGTGGGAAAGTAGGGGGAAAGGGGGGGAGGGAGGGGAAAAATCTAAGATATACAGAAGTGATTGTGGAACACTGAAAACAAAACTTTTAAAAAAGCTATTAGAAGATCTTAATCGGTACTAAGTGAAGTGAAATAATAAAGAATAAACTTAAAATGAGGAATAAAATTCATTTACCAATCAACAAAGACTTGTTTCTATCCCATTAAGGGTCAACCTAACTATAATCATGGGCAGCGAGGTGGCATAATGGATAGAGCACTGGTTTGTCCTCCTTCATTCTCCAAGAGGATCAGGGAGGTGATGTCATGACATACAAGTGATTTGGCTTTAAGTGAGGAAAGACTATGCAAAGTCACCAGCCTCACTTTCTCCTCTGGAGCCATATAGATCCAGTGGGAAAATACAGATCAGGGTCACTGGAGATGACCCTGCAGTGGAAGACCTTGGCTTTTTTTAAGCTAAGGTCTTTACCAGGTCTCAGTCTGACTGACGCAACACCCATTCAGTGATTAAGGTTAGGTAAGAAGATAGAGCACCAAGACTGGAGTCAGGAAGACTCCTTATCTTGCATTCAAATCTGGCCTCAGACACTTACTAGCTCTGTGACCCTGGGCAAGTCACTTAACTGTTTGCCTCAGTTTCCTCATTTTTTAAAATTAATTGGAAAAGGAAAAAGTAAACCACTCTAGCACATGTGCCAAGAAAATCCCAAATGTGGTCACAAAGAATTGGACACAACTGAAATGACTCAACAACAGCAAAAACTATATTAATATTTGAGGACAGCTATCAACTAAATTTATGCTGACAGTATTTTTTTTATGACTCTACTGGAATCAATCTTGACAATCTTTCTATGTAAATACGGTTTTTCTTGAATACCTCCCTCCAACCCACTCCACCCTTCTTTTCTTTTTTTCTTTTTTTTTTCCACCCTTCTTTTCAAAACAAGGCTGTGTGTTCCTTCTCCTCTTTCATTATTTCTCTTAAAAATTATCTTTGCTCAATTTTTATTAAAAATCTGAATTCAAATAAATGGATGCACAGTAGACTCATAAATAAATACCTTTATAGACAGTGAAATTATACAAATCATTTTTGAACAGCAGACTGAGCTCAATATTTTATTGCTCTCACTGCTTTTTGACTTATAGACAATCAGAAATAAGTTCTGTGATTAGTCTTACAGTAGTGGGCATTACTTGAACATAACTGTGTAAATTTACATTGTTTAAGAAGGCAGCATTTTCTTGGGGGAAAAAAACAATTTCTGGCATGGCTTAGCAAATTTTATTAATTATTCAGCAAATTCCTATGACTCTCATAATTGGTTTTTTAAAAAAATGTCCTATTCATTCACTTCTTATTAGCAAGATAACTGGGCTAAAAAGCAGTTTTTATCCTCCTGTACTTCCACTTTCGTCCACTCGCTTTGGTCAGTGACACAATAATCCATTATTACAGGCAGTATAGTCCACCATTAGCTACATCAGAAGCTCTTCCAGAGAAGTTATTGCAAAATCACGTACAGTGCAAGTCATTATGCCACTTGGGCAAACACACTTCCTTTTTAATCAAAGGATGAAAAAAAAGCAAAACATGCAAAAATTATCTTGAGATATTCAAGCATGGCACAAATTAATTCTACAATGTTTGCCCAAGTGGAAGGCTCTTTCCTATACGATGAAGCAAAAAATTTAAGCCTTAAATCACAAGGTTGGCAAGGCAGAAGCCATAACCCTACTTTGGTTTAGTAAAAAGTCAGTAACAATCAATCTCTGATCAACCATTTGAGTCAAAAGTGGCCTCAGTCATCATTTTTTTAAAGCAAAGGTTTCTCCACATGTTACCCAAACAGAATATATGTATTAATACCATGAAAAAAACTGCATCTAAGGAAAATAAAGCTTCCCCATTTATATTAACTACAGGATTGTGTTTCAGCCACAGCGTTTCTGGACAGGAAACCAAAAGGTAGATACAGGGTTAGAAAAACAATGGTTTCTTCTGTGCTGAATTCTGTGGTCATTTTATTACTCTCTACATTTTCCCTTACAAATAATCTAATGATAAATATGGCAAACTCTTAGAAAGGCTCCCACCTCTAAGATTCCTGGTTAGCCAAATACCATGAGTTTTACAGTAAGAACTGCCTTCCCTCTGACATTCCAATTTACATTCTATATCATGTCCATTTTTTTTTGCATATTGTTTTCCATTAGAAAATGAGTTCCTTGAGGGCAGAAATCGTGTGGTTTCACTTTTCTTTGTATCCACAGTGTCTAGCACATAATAAGCAGTTAATAAAAACTTAATGACTGAGAAGGTATTTAATGTTTCCTCTGGAGAGGACCAAGAATTACATCCTACTGTGCCAGTAGGGAAAGGGTTTTAAAGCCATCCACAGTAAGCAGCATTTCCACTAATATAACATAAAATATTCCTATTCGTAGGTTTGCAATAACAATGACCAGTTCTCACGCAGGGCCTCTGGGTGAAGATGCTAAGGAAAAGAAACGATGCATACCACCAGAGGTTTCATGACCAGATACAGATTTAACAGCTGTCTTTAACAGAAAGGTAGCCCGCATGTACACGTCATTTCAGTACTGACCTTGCTGCTCATTATCCGCTTCCAGTTTGGAAGAGCCTGGAGCTACAGGAAGGGGTCGGGGTGGCCGAGGCTTTGGTGTAGGAGGTGAGATTCTTTTCCTTCCAATGTATTCTACATAAGTTCCTGGAAAGTCACCTCTTTCCCCTGTTGTTTCATTAAAGCCACTTAGCCAACCAATTTCATCCGGTTTTGCTTCTTCTCCTTCACTGAATCCAAGTGCTACTAAGGACCCTTTATTCACAGTTAATATATCCCCCACATGCAAGTCAATATCTTCTTCCCGTTCCTTTTTATACTCATACAAGGCTCTATATTGGTATCCTTCGGCACTCATTTTTGCCAATGTTACCATTCAGCGACTGAGTTTCGTTATATTATCTTTATGTGAGAAGAGCCTGGGGAAAGTGTCTTAAAACACCTAAAGTCATTCCAGAAAAGGCTAAAACTGAATTCTTCAAAGATTTAAAAACAGAGGTCATCTGCCATTCTACTGCCCATGTGTCCTCCATCCAAGGTGTGGCACGTATGCCACTTCCTCCCTTCAGATGGGCTCCTTTGCTCAATTCTCTGGGCTGCAAACATTTAATTGAATTTCACAGTCAAATGCCATCCGTGGTGATGCTCTTGCCACTGACTGTCCATTGGTCTTAAGATCTTACAGCTGCACCTTGCACACATGCTTTACCTAGTAAAGAAGAAACAGAATACTCATTAACTTCAAACTTTGTTGTGCATTTGAAATTTCAATAGAATGCACACATTTTACCTGTTTTTCTGTACCTTTACTTTTTGTATAGAGTTAAAACCTGGAACATTTCAGTTCTAAAAGTCACAAAAAAAGTAAAGAAAAGGTTTTTTATTGACAGAATATGCATTTGTACACTATAAATATATCTTATATAAATACATTCATATATTCAATATATAGCTTTATATATTGAATTTTATGTATTTATTGAAATTATATATCATTCTAATTTCAATATCCTATTATATTCAATCAAACAACAAATTTTTTGAAAGTATCGATGTACTGGGCATATAAGAACAAAAAATTAAATATTCCTGGACCTTGAGAAACTCAGATTCTATTAGGGAGGTGGCTTGTACATGTGTAAGGATATAAAAAAAGTATTAAAAAGTATAAGGTAGTAGAGTGGGGGCACTAACAGCTGAGAATATCAGGGAAGGTTTCACGTAAAAAGTGTCAGGTAAGCTGAGCTCTAAAGAAAACTAGGGATTCTAAGAAGCAGAGGTGAGGAAAGAATATGTTTCAAAGCCTGGAGATGGACTTATAAAAAAACTATTTAAGTATATCAGATTGAAGGCACATTTTAAAACTTCAGTATCACAGCCATTTGAAATCTTTATCTCTTTTTAAACATCTCATTATAAATTAAATGATTACATGCTGACATTTCAAACAATATTCATCTTTCCACTGTTAAAATCTTAGCCCTTTCTGAAGGCAATAGCAATCTTAGGATCGCTACATGTTTTACAAAAAAAATACTAACATGAAAATCTTTGCGTAGCAAGAACATTTATCTGGTATTATATTGTTTTATGTCTCAGTCCCACCAATTAGAAAATAAAGGCAATTATCAGGTTATATAAGGGTGAAAAACTCCTTTGTCCAATATCTATTCAAAGAGCAACTTTGTTTTTTGACAGCTGGGGAATCAACTAAACTAACAAAAGTCACTTTTTTAGAACCTAACTTTCAGGGTGCCGCTGTAATGGAGGCCTAGAACTCATAAAAATGTTCATATCTCCAAGGGTCTGGAGGCAGAGGTGGAGAATTTTTTTTTCCATCAGAAGGCCAAAAGCCACTGGAGGGAGTCCCTGCCCAGCTGTAGATTGCCACAGGCATGGAAATTAGAAGTGCAACATACAAAGGAGAATCCATTTTCCACAAAATGCATGTGCCTTAGCTCCAGAATGGGTACTACAGATCCTGCCCTGCCACCCTGAACTCTTGACTGGCCAGAAATCTCTATATCTAGCTCCAACCAGATCCTCCACAGGCTGCCCTGCCTCCCTTTCCATCTCACTCTCTACCCTTTTCCCAACTTTCAACGTGACCATTTCCACAAAGTATATATCAATCAATTCCCCTCAGGCTCCACTCACTATCCCTGGCTTCCCAGACCATAACACTCCTCCCCACCCATCCCTCATAAACATATGTTCTTCCTTCCTTAGATTATAAGTTTTTTGAAGGCAAGGACCACTTTGCTGTTTCTATTTTATCTCTAGCATCCAGCACAGTGCTTAGTAAATGCTGAAGAAAAAAATAATTGTTTATTCTTTTACACCTACCATTTTCTTTTAACTAAAAAGAAGCAAATACAAATGAGAACCTTCTCTGCCTCGGATTGTTATCAGAAGACCCTAAAGGGGCCACTACTGGGAGTCCTGGCATTACTGACTGCAGTTTCAACAGGTCTTTCTCATGATTCTGTCGTTCATGAAAAGTGGGCTCTTTGTTAAACAAAGAGAGGTCATTTCAGTAAATATTAACTCATCTCCTATATACTCTCATGCCTATGGTAGGCAGTGATTTAACAATTGCATATGGAGGGAGCCAGCATGCCTTAATACTTGCAGACTTCAAAGAATCTCTTCTTTGCACAGGGCAAGTCCTAATCCATTCATGCCTTCTCATCCTGTGCATCTCTGTGTCCATATATGAACACACTATGATGCTGACAACATAGGGAGCTCCTGCCACCAAAATTCTATTACTTCAGTAAGTCCGAGGTAGTCGCTGGGCCCACCTAGAGGATTCAGTGACTCGTCTGGACTCATGTAAGTAGGTAGAGAAAGACAGGGCTGGAACCCAGGTCATCCTGGTTCTACCCTACCTTCATTTTGTCTATTGTTTGTGTACTCCCGTAAACTCTTCCTAGAGTCTAGCCGCCATGCTGGGGACACTCCTTTATGTCTCTCAGTTTTATGTGCAGCAAAAATGACACAGGTAGGTGGACCATCTGTTATCAATTGTTCTTGTATCCTATTTCCTTTTCCAGTCATAGATCGCTTGATCGCTTGGATGATATATTTTGATTGCAAGGAAGGTGACAATAATAACAGCTCACATAGATAGATAGATAGATAGATAGATAGATAGATAGATAGATAGATAGATAGATAGATAACTTTAAGGTTTGTACAGGGGACTTTTTTTGCATCCCATCCCTGAGGCATCCACATAGATTTCAGAGGGTCTGTGAATTCTTATGGGGAAATAATTACATCTTTATTTCTATATAATTGCTTTCCTTTATGATCCTGTATATTATAAGCATTGAAAAACACTCTGAGATGGGGCCCCCCTGCAAACTTCCCCAGAGGTCTATTACACATATCACAGTTAAGAAGCTCTGCTCTTCTAACTCTAATTCTAAGAAATGAATGGAGGAGGCTGTGGGACAGGCTGCCCTGAAGTCTTCCTTTTTCTCTGGACTGTTATTCCTACTCCCATGGAGCCCCTGGGGCCCACATTGACTAGTTTGGCTGCCCAAGCCAGTTCTCCAAGAGTGGCTCTAGCTCACTATCAACAGCTTCAGTGTGTAGGTTCCCAGAGTGTAGTGCCTCAGTTTACAGATCCCAGTAGCTATATAATTGTTTGGGGAAGGTAGCAAAGGAGTGGAACTTAGGGGAGTCCGAAATACTAAATGCTAAAACTGGTTATTGGCATGTGAAAAAACTTCAAATCAGAGGAAATAAGTAAAGTTCCAATACTTTTTACTCTTGGAAGTCTGGTGACCCTCACCCCACCCACCCACCCACCCCTACATTCCCATTTTGGACTTAAAGTCAGGAAGAATTGGGTTCACATTTCACCTCTGATCCTCACTAGACATGATGCTGGGAAAATTATTCCTCTCTTTTAGTCTCCTCATCTGGAAAATCGAGATTATTATCCCTGAACAACCTGAAGCTCAAATGAGATACTGTATGTAAAGTTCCGACCTCTAAAGCACAACACAGATAGAAGTTTTCATTTATTATTTCCTGCTGCCACCTCCTGAGATGTTATGTCAGGGTTTTCCACCTGAGCTATGGAGGAAAAGATTCCTCCCTCCAACTTCATATAAGACAAGGGGCATTAGAGAATCCAGAATCCTAGACGTTATCACTATTTAAAGCACTGGACCACCACCTCTAACTCCTCCTCACACTGCTCCTGCTGGTACTCCAGATGGTCTAATAGCCTTAAAAATTGGTCAGTGGTTTGTAAAGACTCTTCAAAACAGTTTGACCCAAGGGCAGCATATTCGTAAGGCACTCAGACAACATCTTCCCCAACTGAGTAGGTATGACCAAAACAAATAGTTAATGGGTATCAATGACATAACTTTATATTCATGACCTCATCTGATCTTCACTATAGTCACCTGTCATGGACAATAGCAAGGAGTTTTATCCAATTTTTAATAAATGAGGGAATTATGGGGAGGAAAGGTTGGCCTTCAGTCCCACAGCTATGAAGAGCTGCTGAGGCACAATGAGAAAATAGGCCTGTAGAGCCATGCAATGCCATTTCTACTATCATAGATGTCTAATAAGTAATTTTTATTCAAATTTAATATTCGAAGTTCTTTTCAGAGGCTTATAGATTTAAAGCTGTAAAGGACATTAGAGACCACGCAATCTAGAAATCCCTACTTTATAGATGAGAAATCTGAAACCAAGGGAAATTAAGTCACTTGCCCAGAATCAAATAGCTAGTCTGAGGTCAAACTCAAAAAGAAACAGGGGCTCTTAACTCATACATAAGGATCCCCGCAGGCCACGTACTGACTTTGTTTTAAAATATAATATTACCACTGTTTTATTGCCCTCTTATTTATTCTGTTAAATATTTCCCAATTAAGTTTATTTGGCTTAGGAGTTACAGTATGTCACTGCGGTGCAAAAGATCCCCTGTTCTGTGAGTGTCAGTTAGCTAACGGGAGATCCTTTCAAATTTCAACTGCACAACTTCAAGGCCAAGGCTTGTGGTCTGCTTCTCTAAGACTGCATGACAAAGACTAGAGATGAACACAACACACTAAGAAGGAATCTGCTCTGGTCTAATTTTAACGTACAAGTTGTGGGTCCCCTCAGTCCACTTCTGCTTCAGTCTTTTAGATTGGACTAAACTTCGGTAACATTGGAGGGCGCATCACACCATTAGCTAGAGAATGTGTATTATCTCACCATTAAAATGATAAGAAATTCTGGTTTACACACACACACACACATACACACACACACACACACACACACACACACACACACACACACCCCATCATCAATATTAAAGCACGTTTTTACCTTTCCAAATTAAGCCAAGTTTAATGTCATCTAAAAAACACACCAGAATAGTTCAGAATATGGAATAAAATAGGGAGGTTACTAAATAACAAGAAACACTGACTCAAAGTCTCAAAATACAAGCTTTGCATATTGATTAACCACAGATCTATCTAAAATGCACTATAAATTGTATACACATACTTAAGGGCAGAATTTGGAGCACAAAGCAAAGGAAGATAAAAATCTCTGTGACATGAAGAGTGAGCCAATACAAAAAACAATCAATTTCTTGCATCTTCAAAACCTGTCTTTCAAAGTGCAGTCAATTACCTTTTCATAGCACATAAATTAGCATTTCTAAAATGCTCAGTAAATTTTAAAATTATACATATAGATACACACACACACACACATAGTCAGTCAATAAGCATTTTTTGAGTGCCTGTTATGTATCAGGCACCATGCTAAGGGCTGAGGATGCAAAAAAAGGCAAAAGGTAGCTTATGTTCTCAGTTCACAATCTAAATCATAGAGAAGACAACATACATGTAACTGTGGACAAAGAAAATATGCACAATATAAACTGGAGATAATCAATAGGCAGTCACTAACATTTCATGGTGGAGGGGGGAGATCAGTGGGGATTTATTGTGAAGGATGAAATTTCAACAGAGACTTAAAGCAAGACAGGAGGCAAGGAGGAGGAGAGAGAGCATTCCAGATATGGGCAACAGACAGAGAAAATGCCTGCAGTAGGCAGGCAGTGTCTTGTTTAAGGAACAGTAAGGCCAAAGTCACTGGATCAGTGTTGGGGAGAGTGGGGTAGTGCATTTAGGACTGGGTTACCTAGTAAACAGCTTTGAATGTCAAACACAGAATTTTATATTTGATTTCAGAGGTGTTAGGAGCCACCAGTGTTTAACGAGTATGAAGGTGACATGGACAAACCTGTACTTCAGGAAGATTAATTTGACAGGAGGCAGGGTGCAGGATGGATTGGATGAGAAGACTTAAGACTTAAGGGAAACCAGTCAGCAATCTACTGCAATAGTCTAGGCATGAGGTGATGAAGGCCTGCATCAGGGCAGAGAGGAAAGAAGGGGGTGTACACAAAAGCTGTTGCAACGGTAAAATCAATAGCACTTGGAAAAATAATGGATATGGGATGCGATAAAGAATGAGGCAGCACCTGGATGCCTGGGAGGAGATACTGGTGCCCTCCATGGTAAATTCGGAAGGGCAGACAGTTTGTGGGTGTGAGGGGATAATGAGTTTCATCTGGAGATTAGTGGATCTGTAACATGAATAAGTAGATCTGAGAGTCATAAGCACAGAGATAATTAATTACACGAGAGCTGACAATACCTTTACAAAATGAGACAGCAATGGCAATGAAGAAGATGAAAGAAGGTGGAGGAGGAAGAAAGAAAAGAAGGAAAGAAGAAAGGAGGAGAAGAAAAGAAGGAAGAAAAAAGGAAGACAATGATGACGCCGACAGAAAGGAGACCCGCACATGGTCCTGGGGGACTCTTTCCCATAGTGGCCATGACATGGATGAAGATCCAGCAAAGAAGATGAAGGAGAAGCCACACAGTAAAAAACGAAGAAAACGGAGGACAGAGCAGTGTTACAGAAATCTAGAGAAGGGAGTATCAAGGATCAATAATGTCAAAGGCTGCAGAGAGGTCAAAAAGGATGAGGTTTGAAAAGAAGGCCATCAAACTTGGTAATGAAGAGATCTTTGGCAACTTTGGACAGAGCAATTTCAGGTGACTGATGAACTCAGAAGTCAAACAACAGAAAGCTGGTAAGAATGAAAGGAAAAGAAGTGGATTCATCAATTATAGATAATCTTCTTAAGGAGTTTAGCCATGAAATGTAAAAGAGAAATGGGACAATAGCTAGTGGAGATGGATAAATCAAGTGAGGGTTTTTGAGGATGGGGGAGGCATAGATATGCTTGCAGGAAGTGGGGAAGAAGCCAGAAGACAAGAGGCTGAAAGTCATTGAGAAGAGGGGAGCAATTGAGAGAGATGCGGCAACCTTCTAGGGAGAAGACAAGATGGAATGGGATCATTTGGCCATGTAGATGGGGTTAGCCTTGGTAATAAGGGTCACCTCTTTACGTGAGACTCAAGTGAAGGAGATAATGGCAGCAGTCATGTAGGTCATGTGAGATGGGTAGAACTCCCAGTGAATGACTTCAATTTTTCCAGTAAAATAATAGGCAAAGATCTCAGCTGAGAGGGTGGGAGGAGGGCAGTCGTGAGAGGTTTGAGGAGGAATGAAAAGATTTAGGGGAGCTTCTATGGAGAGTGAAATAGTGAAATCAGAGAAATATAAAAGGAACTGCCTTGCAACAGCAAGATTCTGTGTAGGGTTATGTACCATGAATTCCTTGTAATAGACTCAGCATAGTTTCATGATTTTTCTCTGATTTCATTCAGCAACATGTGTGTAGGAGGAAAGTGGAAGTGATCCAAGGTTAAGACTTGGCTAGGCAAGATCAGAGATAAGATGAGGCGGCAAGGGACTTAAAAGAAGAGTGTAGAGTGGAACTGGTTCACCAAGGGGTCAAGATGGAAAGGGGATGAGAGTGTAGAAAGTGCAAGGGTAATGGCCTGGGAAAGAACCATGGGGTCAAGGGATTAGAAGTTATAGGTTAGATGAAGAAGGCAGAGGGAGAGGTAGAATGACAATAGACTGTGATCAGATAAGGGAATTTCAGACTGAATTAGGACCTTTCAAACACATTTATTTTAGAATAATTAAAATCAAAATCACCCAGTCACAAAGTCTCTGTTTTCGAGAAAGATGTCCTATAGGCACCTCAAATTCAACATGTCCCAAAAGATGTCATTATCTTTGTTCCCAAACCATTCCTTCTTAACTTCTCCATTTCTGTTGGAGGCACCATCTTCCTTCCAAGTGACCCAGGTTTCTTCTAGTCAACTCACTGACAACCTGAGAGTCATCCTCAATTATACAAACACCTTCTAAGCCTTACAGATGCTACATTTACAAATTCTCTCAGATCAGTTCCATTCTCTACACTCATAACAACCTTAATCATATCTTTATCACCTCCTTCATGGACTACTG
Organism: Notamacropus eugenii; assembly: GCF_028372415.1. Classification (NCBI taxonomy): domain Eukaryota; kingdom Metazoa; phylum Chordata; class Mammalia; order Diprotodontia; family Macropodidae; genus Notamacropus; species Notamacropus eugenii. Next base: position 475,654,231 of record NC_092875.1, read on the forward strand.
ACCCAAGATTTTTCATTGGTCTCTCTGCTTTCAGCCTCTCTCCTCAACCCAATCTATCCTCCAATTAGCTGCCAAAATGATACTTCTCAAAGCATAAAAGGATTGCTCATGTTGCTCTCCTACCCAGTTGGCTCCACTGGTACCTGATTTCCTCTAAAATAAAATATAAATTCCTCAGTAAAGCACTGAAAAGCCTTCACAGTCTGGCAGCAAAGTAATACCTCTTCCCAGGCTTATTATATATTATCTCTCTCTGACAGAAGTCTACAACCTAGCTGAGAGCAGCTAGGAGTGGCAACAGATACAGTTTAAGGCCTGGAGTCCAGAAGACCTGAGAGTTCAAGTCTCACCTCAGACACTACCTGTGTGACTCTGGGCAAGTCACTTAATCCTGCTTGCCTGTTTCCTCATCTGTACAATGAAGGAAATGGCTCTATTCACTGTGCCGCCTAATAACCAATTATAAATGGGTAATTAGCCAAATGATTTTTACAATAGGGTTCCAAACAACAGTTTGATTACAGGATACCTTACTTCCCTATGACACTGCTCAGAACAATTTATGCTGGGTAGGGCTGAATATACATCTCTTCCCTTGAATTAAGCTCTTATTAAATACAAACCTAATAATTACAAAGCACTTTTGTTACAACAATCTTGGTAAGCACTATTATTATTATCCCCATTTTAGGTCCCACAACTAGTAAATAGCAGAGGCTTGAGTTGAACCCAGGCCTCCTGACTCCAATGTCACTTTCTCTCACTTACAGCCCACTCACTGCACCTCTATCTCAACACACCAGGACAGCTAATTGAAAGAAACCAAATTCACAACACTAAGAAACCTACTGAATTATCTCAAACTTAGAAAAATGAGATCACGCCAGGCATAATTGGAATTACTATGGTAAATAAGGGGATATATTAAGAGAATGTGGCACAGTGGATAGAGTGCCAGCCTTGGTCAGGACGACCTGAGTTCAAATCCACACTCAAGACACTTACTAGCTTGTGTGATGCTGGGCAAGTCACTTAACCCCCATTTGCCTCAGTTTCCTCATCTGTAAAATGAGATGGAGAAGTAAATGGCAAATTACACCACTATTTTTGCCAGGAAATGATACTAATTGGCTAACAAGAAGCCCTGCCTTCAAGAAATGTACAATCTAGCTGGTCAAACAAGACCAATACAAGTGAAGTGCTTAGTGAATAATACACCAACACGATAGGTAATTATATGTTAAACTGTGTCCCCAGGCTTAATAAATGTCTACTAATTACCTGAGGAGATGGCCTGATAAGCACACTCATTACTGTAGGAAATGCTAGATAGCATAAGGTATCCATCAGGAGTTACATGGTTAGAACCTGGGAATGGTACAAGGGATATAACTTTCCCAATTTGTGACTACGTAGTCCATGCCTAGAGCACCAAGAAAAAGACAGTTATTCCACAGAGCAATCCCTAGATGAAACAGAATGGGACTTCTGCTCTTATCACCTAATTAGAGCAAAAGTTGCTTCCATGTTTTCTGTTCAAAGACTTGCCCCCCACCTCAATTTCTCTAAGTATGACAACCACCTTTCCTCCTGCTGAATGCCAGAACAGTGGTTTAACTTAAAATTTCTTTCTAGGATATCAGATTTGGTTCATTAACTAGCATTCTCCATTAGAAGTGGAAAAAGAGGGGCAGCTAGGTGGCACAGTGAATAAAGAACCAGTCGAAGTCAGAAGGCCCTGAGTTCAAATTTGACCTCAGACACTTGACACTTTCTAGCTATGTGACCCTGGGGAAGTCACTTAACCTCAATTGACCAACCCCTCCCCCGCCCCAAAAAAGGGGAAAAGGTAATATGTGAAAGTCAAAGGAGGAGTCCGGGGTCAAAGTATTAGAGCCACTCCTGTGGGGATCTGTCCCTCTCTCACGAGGTCACCATGGTGACCCAAAGGCACTCAAACATGTCACCACTGTTCAACCTGGGAGCAAAGGCAGCTGCCTACTCATAGCCCTAACTCCTGCCAATCACCTCACTTCTATATCATCTAAGTCCAAAGAGAAACAGGGTGGGGCAAGCCACCTGAGTTTTATTCATTTACAACTTATGACTGAAGGAATTTCCACTCACTTTCAACCATGACCTCTGGGACAAAAAAAAAAAAAAAAAAGGCAACAGACATACATTGTAGGGGTCATCTTTAATTGGAACTCATCTCTGTGTCAAAACGATGGGTATACATTTAAGCCAAAAATAGTGCTTATAGAATATAAGGCACTCGGAGACAGATATTAGCAGATGTGTTTTTCTTTTCCTTAAAGAAAAAGCCACACTTCACTGATTCAACATTTCTTTAAAATCTAACCCATGTCAAACAAACTGAAGCAGATTTCTTAGAATGCTATCTTCCTATTATTTGGTTGAATGTAGATAATAGCCTCTGATTTCCTTCCTTTTAAGTAGGAAACACTGTGAAACTGTATCTAAGAACATGGCAGGTAGGGAGAGGAATAAAAAAAAAAAAATCCTGTGACAAGTGACCCAGATATCAAACCTGAGTTACAATTTAGGTTTTGTTGGAGGGTTGTAGAATTCCTTGTTATCTTACATGCTAACGGGCGGGGGGAGGGAAAACTAAATCAATGAGTACTTTATTATCACCACCTCTATTTTCTTTGTCTATTAGTGGCATAAAAAACTGGTTAGGAAAATTGGAGAACAATGAATACAAGCAGGCATCCAGTCCTATCAACAGGCATTTCCTCCTACACCTCAAACACTGCAGATTATTCATAATGATCTTAATAATACCAACAAAAATACAACACTGGCATTTCTCACCTGCCTAAATATCTACAAACGAAATTTCTATAATCTGCTCAATAGCACCTTCATTTAAAATTACATATTTACAAGCCTAAGAAAAACTTATTAATGAAAAAGGAATCTAAAATAGGTGTTTTTCTGACCCTGTCTTTGTACCATTTCATTTGTCATAGACTCTTTTCAAAAATTTCCTGAACTAACCCCAAAAGTTAATAGCATACCAAAGTGAAAATGGCTACAAGCAGAAAAATATTTAAAATAGTGACTGGGATAATGAAGTGGGCACTACAAGTTAAACCTCAACCTGTAAACCCACCACAAACAAATCTGAGAAGAACTCACTTCTCCCTCCTTCTCCCAAAAGGTCCCCTGCTCTGAAAAGACACTAAAACAAATGTTCTCTGGATAAAGACTTTCCGAAACCTGCCAGCAGCAATCACGAGATGCATTATCTGTGACAATACACACTACTTCTGCTTTCTAAAACCAACAATTTATGGTTCTCTAGTATCATGCACCAACATAGTTTAGACCAAAAACATAATAAAAAACAAAAAAAAATCAAGCCAATCAAACAATGGGCAACTAATTATTTTGTCACTTACTCCAGATGTGAAAAGATACAATGATATCAACACAGGAAACAACAGATGTTTGTCTTCCCAGACTACAATTTTGCAACTCAAGAGCAGGCCCAAAGTCAAGGTGATAAAATTAAAACCTGTAGCCATTTTAAAACCAGTATTAGTCCATCCTCTAGGGAACACGTAATCTCCTAGTCCATTCAGTCAAGAGAAAGAATTAACAAATCCCAATGGAAAAAGCAGTGTGTCCCTCTGGAGTCTACCACTGTCTGGCAAATAAAAGCTTCCTACTAAGAGTCAGCAGCGGAATTATTCAACACTTCTGCAAGACAGCCTGCTCCAGTCTATCTTTTCAATTAGATCCTAAACTCTAGTCTCAATTATCCAAGACTAAAAGGTCACTGGACCACACCATCACGGTCCTCTAGGGAGAAAAGATTACGTTTAACATATCTGGTCTTTGGTGAGTAAAATACTGGCTTCTAGAAGCCAGCCAACTTGGATTTCTAGGAGTATCACATGAAAATGAAGTACCATGTGCATGTCCTAACTACTAACTCCAAACATCCTTTTCTCCATAACACTGGATCCGTCCATGACAGACACTGGCACACAGTGGGTACCATATAAATGCTTGCTGACAGTGAAAAGGCCCTCCTCATCACTTACAGAACGAGCTCTTACCTCTGACAGATGCAGAGTTCACTTTCCTATTGCTTTTTTGAAGAGCTTTCTGAAACAACACATCTTAAGACTTAAAACAGATATTCCACCGGAAAAGTGCAAGTCGGCAAGCCTTTGTATTTGCAGGAGAAGAGCTAAAAGGCTGACACAAGCCACAGGGAGCTAGCACCATCCCCGACTCGTCCTGATCCACGCGGGGCCCAGCCACGCACGCTGCCACGACCTCCTCAACTTCATTCAAAAGCCAAGGACTCTCTGGGTCCAGCTGCTCTCTGGCTGAAAAAACCCCGGAAAAGGACGAGCTCCCAGCTACTCACGCACGAGCCTGCGGCCACGCGCCGCGCAGGGTCTCAGGGTGGCCCCGAGGGTGGCCGCGAGGGTGGCCCCGAGGGTGGACCCGAGGCTGTCCCGAGGGTGGACCCGAGGCTGTCCCGAGGGCGGCCGCGCAGACAGAGGCCAGCACGGTGCCCCGACCTCGCACACCGGGAGAGCTGCGCTTCTGCTTTCGCCCCGTGACGGCCATTCCCCTCGTTCCCCCGGATCACGCCCGAAAGCCGCTTGCAAAAGTGCATCCTGTTTGCAAAGCCGGGATCGCCTTTCGAGGAGCGGGGGGAAGGCGGGGGGCGGCTCCTTCCAGATCCCCAAGGATCGTTCTCTGCTCCGGGGAAAGGCGCCGACGCCGGTCGGCCCGGGGCTCCGGGGCCCCGGCTCGCTTCTCCTCCCCGCCCCGTCTCCATGTTGCTCGCTGACCAGGCCTTCCAGTCTGCACCGCGGAACGACGTCTGGGGGTCGGTCCGGAGCACCCACCTCCCCCCGGTCCTGCAGGGCCCAACAAGGCCGCCCGGGGGGTCTCCCCGGACCCCGGGAGAGGCAGGGGCCGGGAGGTTACACCGCCCCGGCCAGCCGTGCACACCCCCGGGGCGCGGGGCCAGCTCCCTCGGCTCTTTCCTGCGCTGGGGATCCGGCAGCGGCCGCCGCGAGCCCCGGAGAAGCGGCGAGAGGAGCCCGGGGAGCCCGGGGGAGCCGGGGGCAGTGTGGAGGTCGCAGAGGCCCCCGGGGCGCGGGGAGAGCCTCGGCCGCCGACGGCGCGCACCCGGCCGGGCTGCGGGGCAGGGGCCGCGCGGGGCAGGGGCCGCACGCCGCCCGCCCGCCCGCAGCCTCCGCCCGCCCGCCCGCAGCCGCCGCCGCCGCCGCCGCCGGGGGGACAGGAAGAGAGACCGAGCAGCGCGCACACGCCCCGAGCCCAGCCCGCCGGCTCCCCTACCTTCCCGCAGCCCGGCTCCGCGCTCCCGCAGACAGACGGACGGACAGCCCCGGGGCGGACGTGCGCGCTGTGGCCCCGCCGCCTCGCCGCCCTCCTCCCGCTCGCTCGCCGCTAGCTCGCGGCCCCCCGCTTCCTCCAACTCCGCTCCGCGGCCGCCGGCGCCTCCTCTCTACCGGAGCTCCCGGGCGGCCCTCGCCGGCCCCGCCCCCGACCCCGCCCCGGCTCCCCCCACCCCCGCGCCGCCGCCCAATCAGCGCCGATGTCTCCGCCCCTTCCCCGCCCCCTCCGGCGCCGCCGCCGCCACTCACCGGACCGCCCACGGCCCGCCGGCCAATGAGTCCCCGCGGGGGGCGGTGGAGATCCGAGCCCGCCGGCCCCTTCCTGCGCCGCGCCGCGCCCTGCCCCCCGCGCCGGCTGGGCCTCGGCCGGGCCGCTCTCCTCCTTCTGCTTTTCCCTTCCTCCTCCTCCGAGGCAAGGAGGAGGAGCGGGCCCGGACTGGAGGGGAGCTGGGCTGCGGCCCCTCTGGACAAGCGCCCGGCCGCGCGCCGCCTCTGCGCCCTGCAGGCCGCCGGGCACCTGGAGGGCGAGGCCGTGCGCCGGCCGGTGCCTGCGCCGCTCCCGCGCCCCGAGGACCTTCCCCCAAAGCCTGGCCGGAGCCGGCCCGGGGAGGTGCCCACCGGCCCACGGCCGCCCGAGAGCCGGCTCGGGCGGCGAGGCAAGGCCTGAGGACCCCCGCCCCCCGCCCCAGCTCTGGACCCCCGGCGCTTGGCAGTGCCAGGGTGCAGGAACCCGAGTCTTCTAAGGATGGCGCGAGTGTGGACGTGCTCGCCTCGGCTAATCCCACCCTCTGGTGGGGTGGAAGCAAATGTAGGTCACCCGCGAAAGCAGATTGACCCCGTTCTCGCTAATTGTCTCCTGCCCAGGTCCCCCCAATCCCAGGCGGGGGAGGGGAGAAGGAAGAGGGCCTTGTTTCCCATTAAATATGAGCCAATTAACACACGAATTTCCCCCTCCACCCTTTTTAAAGTAGGTCTAAAATGTTCCCCCTCCCGGTAGGTTGGCGTTCCCTAAAAGCTGGATTAAAGACCTGTATTTCCTGGCAAAGTAGAATGAGCTGGCATAGGACACTTTAAGACTAGTGGCCAGAACTCATCAGTACTGAGTCCTTTGGGTCACTTTTCAGTGCAGTAGCTTCGTGAAAAAATAATGCAAATAACATTTGAAAACTTGGGATAATGAGGAAGAAACAGTGAGAAAAGTAGAAAAGGATTCCGCACAATCCCCTTGTTGCTAGCCTTGAAACAGCGACTTTACCCTTCTGGACTTCTTATTTCCACCATGGTGAAATGAAGAGGGCTTGGAGTCTATGACAACTCTTCAGCTCTGTGATTCCGGTATTAGGTGGTTCTGGTTTCTTTTTTCATTCTGGTTCATGTCGGTTCGTGATTCTCAGGTTTTTTTTTTCTTTTCCTTAGGATCTTGGCTTTTCTGAAACCCACAAGAAGCATGTGCAATATAGCTATTCAAAAGAATTGGGGTGACAGAAATACAAAAAAGTTTGGTCCTGAGTTCTGCATAAGCCTGAGTAAAAAAAAAAAAATTAACCACCCATTAAGTATGAAAAGATGCCTTCTAACAGTGTCATTTAAAAAAAAAAAGTGCGAAAGGTTGTTTGCTGGCTATTTATTTGAGGTGGAAGATCAGCACAGAAAACTGAGTTAAGATGGAGAAAGCAGCTAGAAAGCTTCCTTGTTTAAACTCTCCTTTCCCTAGGAGAATGCTGCTGAGTGCTTCAGACCCAAAGCTTTATTTGCATTCTTGCCAAGCACATGGAAGCTTATGGTACAGTATTTCTTGAATTCAGTCATTCATTTGCCCTGGCTTAGAAGGAACATCCAATAATTCAGGAAGTGTACTAGGATGATGAATGTATCAGCAGTGAGGGCTTATGAATTTCTTTCTATCTAAATATTATAGATAAATCTATACTTAGTAGATAAGTCTAAGAGAGTTACATGAAACCCAGAGATTCAGTGATTTGTCCTTGATCCCAGAACAAGTGTCTACAGCAGGATTTTAACCCAGGTCTTTCTGATATAGGGCTACTAAGTGGGGCAGTGAATAGAGTGCTAAGCCTAAAGTAGAAAGAATCTTCTTCCTGATTTCAAAGTGGATTCAAATGCTAGCTGTGTGACCATGGACAACTCACTTACCCCTGTTTGCCTCAGTTTTCTCATCTGCAAAATGAGCTGGAGAAGGCAATGTCAAACCATTCCAGTGTGTTTGCCAAGAAAAACTCCCAAGTGGGGTCATGTGATGTTGCATAAGACTGAAATGACTGAAGTATAACTTCCTGACTAACCCATCACAGTTTCCATAATGCCAAGCTGCTTATTTTCAAAGTCTGAATACTTTCAAATACTAAATGTTGAATATTCTTAGAAAATTTAAACATTGCAAACACATATAGCATTTTGATATTAAAATCCATTTTGGTCAGGTAGACATCCATGTTTCTGTCCTTTTTGCATGTGAAGAGACACTGAGGTCTGAGTGACTTGGGCACTTTTGTCATGGGAAGGCAGCCTAGTACAGTGAAAAGAACACAACTTGGAGTTTCAGGTCCTGAGTTTTAATCCTGCCATTTACTCCCTATGCAACTTTGGGCAAGGCCCTTCCCCCTCTCTGGGCCTCATTTTCCCTATCTGTAAAATAGTGGAGTTGGACTTGATAGGCATTTTGAGTCCCTGCCAGTCCTTAGAGAGACCACCTAGGAACCAAGGCTTGTGAATCTATTTTATGTTAGAGCAAACCTGAAATGAACAAAGCCTCAAGCGACAGCAGTCACTGAATGGAAGGAAACAGTATTAAATGTAAATTATGAAGATGGCCCATTAAAAAGGATGCCGGTTTGGGAATCACAGAAGCCAAGGGGAAGCCTAGCTTTGCTGCTAGCTCTTATGTGACCCCTGTAGTCATCCAAAAGATGAGGGGTAAGGTAAACTAGAACATGGATAATGAACTCAAATAGAAGTAAGGTTGGGGGAGCCAACCCTGCTACCTATTTGCTTCTAATGGGTGCTTAACAAAAGCTTATATGTGTATGGAGTGTTCAGGGAGGACTAGCACCTCTGTTGTGAGGGCTTGCTGAGCCCTTTTCAGGGCTGCTCACCCACCTTTAGTGCCCACCTCTCTCCCAACTCTCCCCTGTGGCTCCAAGAATTGGTAGCACGCACAGCAGCCACTGCATCCCATCTATCATCAATCCTGATTTTTGGCCTGCCACTGGACTTTGTTGACTCTGGAAGAAAGAGTGATGACGACAAGTTTGTGTGTTTCTGCCTCACTTAAATCCAATTCACATATGAGTCCAGACATCATCCCTCAATGTCTTTGGCCCCCTTCTAACAACAAAAAAGCTCATACAATTTAACACAGAAACCTTTTTAAAGCACTTACTAATGAAAGCTTATAGACACAAGAATGCAAGAGGGAAACAGTACTGTGAGTCTCATGAGTATATTGCCTCCAAGCCTGGCCAAGCAGTTCTTTCTTTTTCATCTCAATGACATCAGACATTGCTAAAATGATGTTCTTCAGAACAACGTGTATAGGTTTCTTTGCTAACATAGCTACAGTTTCTCCTCTAGATTTCCTGAAGCTGCATGCACAATGTCTCATTTGGCTGTAAGCCTACAGAGAGACCAACCAGTACGAGATGGAACATTGTTGGACACCTCGGTGGTTTTAACTAAGTTTTTCTCAATATGGGAAGCAACTCTTGGTGGTCTTCAAACCACAGTTGTAGATATTGTTTCCCTATGCACGTGTGTGCGCGTGTGTGTATACATGGGGGAGGGGCAGATTTGTAATTTCATTGGTATAGGGAGTGCCTAGTGAGGAACTTCGTGTATCAGTGTAGAAGCGCAACTTATTTACAACTTAATGAGTTTTATAGGATTGTATGAGACAGGGAGAAGTTAAGGGACTTGCCCATTGTCATACAGCCAGGATATAACAAAGGTGGTACTGAGTACCAGTCTTCCTGATTCCCAGGCCAAAACACACAGGTGTATGTGCGTGTGTACTATAAATTGTATGCTATATATTATAAATACACGTGTATGTATTATATATATTTATAATCTGTGTGTATATGTGTAGTGTGTGTGTGTGTGTGTGTGTGTGTGTGTGTGTGCATCTATCGGTATATACAAAATATGTGTTTTGGCCTAGGAGTCAGGGAGACTGGTATCCAGTACCATTTTTTATATTATCCTAGCTGTGTGACATGGGGCAAGTCCTTTGATGTCTCACCCCCACCTCTCTGTCTGTGTCCCTCTCTCTCTATATACACACATATACATACTTATTGTGTATATATGTGAATGTATATAACCATGTATGTATATTTTTGTTACTATTTGGTTGCCTAGTAAACTTGCATTTAAAAATTAAATGCATGTTATCAAAGATATAACATGTATATTATATATGTATGTATGGTTGTATGTATTTGCATGTTTTATATTTATATGCATACGTATTATATATACATTTATGTATATATGTATGATTACTAAGGAATAACTAAAGTATCTGGGATTTTATTCATCATCACAGGAAAGTTTCACTGCCAAGCAGATCTCACAACTTTAGTGGACAGGTCATAGAGAATTGCCTGAGCCATCAAGAGATTAAGTGACTCCCAGGCTCACACATCTAGCAAAACCTTAGAGCAGGATTTTTTTTTTTAAATTCCAGGCCTTCTTCAGGTCTTCATAACCAGCACTTTCTCTACTACACCATGCTGATTTACTCAGAAATTACTGATTATAAATGCATATTCCTTCAAGGGGACCAAAGAGCAAAACACAGACTTTTTGTAGTGGAAAGTAGCCATAGCATCTGGTATATGTGACAGTCCTGAAGTCATTTTAGCAAAGCAGCAAATCTAAAACATCCTGCATTTCTAGGAGCAGTCACATTTCTGGAAATAAACTTAAGCAGCAAAAGAGATGAAAAAAACAAAATAGGAAAATAAGACAGAAATCATTCTTCTGAGAAATTTTAATGTTAGTGAATAAAGTCCACGATGGCATATCTCTGCCAGATAGTGCCATGACAGCAGGGTAACTAGTGGGTTTGGATGACATGTACCCAGCCCTGCCAACTCAGAACAGAGACACACACCAGTGCAATAGATAACCCTGATCATGAAATCTGTATTAGATAAGAAAACTACTTAAAAGGATTTTTCAAAAATGAAATCCCAGCCTTTGTTCTCTCTGTTAGAGTGGTTACAGAGCTGTTCGTGTATCTGATCTGGAGTGTTCAGGCAGACTCCTGGAATAATAGAACATTCGCTTCCCAGATTTTGCTAATACCATGTAGACTTTTCTCAAAGCCTAGCTAAGGAAATTGTAAAGATTAACTAAAGATGTACTCTGAAAGTATTGTTTTTACTGAGAGTTAGAATTTTAATTAGTATGGAAACTGCCTATAGAGTGCGGGGACTCAGAGTTTAACAAGGATTTTTGCATATACAGCTATTCGTGCAAAACCCACTCTAAAAGGCTTCATTACTGATATTTCTTAGATGATGCTTTTTTTGGTGTCAGGATGGGATTTTTTAATCACTAATTTATTCCAGACTTGCCTCCTTTCTTTACTCTATTTTGAGGGAAAAGTCATTAAGCTGAATTCATGCTGAACACGTATGCTTAGTCTACTCTCGCTCTGTCTGCAACACAATACTCCTTACCTGATAAGTAATTACACCAGATGTGTGCACTAAAAGAGGTACCTCCCCCCACCCCGATGAAAATAGGTGTTTGCCAAAAGAATAAGCATTTGAATGATGAAGTAAGGCTAATAAAAATAATTCTCTTTTGAAGTGCGATTGACTCAAGCTTCACTCTCTCTGGGTCAGACCCCTTGCATGTCCATCTAGGGGTACTCGGGTATCCTGAGCCCTTGGATTATCTCTTCTCTACTGCCATTGTTTCAAGCTCCTTTGCAGTTTCCCCTGCCTTTATTAGAGGTTCAGTGACTAGCACCTCCCAATTCTGTTTAAAATTAGATTGGTTTTTCTATAAGGATATTTACTCTAAAGATACAGCAAGAACAAAAATACTTCTTTCAATACCTGGAAGCACAACCCCCCCCCCCCCTCCCCACACACACACACATACATAGACCCCTGAAGTGGTGGGGAGAGGGAGGTTCAGTTCCTACATAACATTGGTCCCGCCAAATTTAATTTATATCCAGGTATGACATGACTACTCATGTCAGTACCCTCAGCTACCTTTGGCCTGGGTTCAGGAAGGATACTCCCAAATCCCAAAAGTCTCTACTCATGGCATGTATGTTACCATGGTTATGAAACTTAGATGTCAAGAAGCCCACTGGACCTTTCAAACTCAGTGAGTTATGGTTCCTCTTACTTTAGCATGGTCCCTGAGCTCCCCCCAAAATACCTAGACCAAGAGACCATAAGTAAAACTGAATGGACTTTTTGGATGCCTCTATAGATGATCAAAGAGCTCACTTTTAACAAGAGGTTAGTACACCAGAACTAGTTACAAAATGTCTACACCTGTTCTGCAGTCGGTCTCACTTCTAGTGGCTTCCTTATCGTGTTATCCTAGTTCTCTGAAGAGCACCTCGTTCTCCAAGTGGAGAAAAGCCATGTTCAGACATCAGACCAGACACCAACTGCACCTTATGTGAAAATGTGAAAAACTAACAACTCGGTCAGTAATAATTATTCATATCACACAACTAAGAAGTGACTTATCCAAAGTCCCATAGCTAACCAGTAACTAGCTAGGACTATAAGTATGACTGATTTGTTCAATTTAAAAATCCTTTATTAAGTGCCAGGATCCTATACAAACCCCTAGACATGCTACCTTCAGTTCCTGTCACATTGTAGGTAGTTAAATACTTATTGATTGATCACTTAAAACCATTCACTGAAACCTAAAATCATCTTTCCCTTTCTCTACCCATTTACCCCTTCTTTTCCCCACGTATATTTTCCACTTGTTTCTCATTGCTCTAAACTCAACTCTTGGAGGAAAGCTTCCCTGAAAACTCCACTCTGATCATTTCCCCACCCCCCAGCTCAGGAATTGCCAACGTCTTTGAGGGGGTCACAAGATCAACAACAGGGAGCTGGAAGATCTTTGAAGTCATTTTATCCAACTTTCTAATTTAAAAAAAATGAAAAAAGAAATTTAGAGTATGAAAGATGAAGTAGTTTGTCCATCATGAAAGTCCAGGTCTTCCAAATTCCTACACAGTCTCCACTATTATGCTACAGCAGCTCCTAATATTAAATGAATCTGAGTTTGTGGGGGAGAGTGTATATGAAGGAGGGGGGATTTCTGGGGGATTAATATTGTTAATTGTTAATATTGTTAACCAATGAGCATTTATTAAGTGCCTACCAGATGCCAGAGGAAAAAAAAAACAGTTCCTTCTCTCAGGGAGTTTGCATTCTGTTGTCTATAAAGGTAGAAAAGATTGGATTCTTCAAGTTGCAGAAGGGTTAACATGCATAGTATATCCTAGAAGTCACTTGTGACTTTAACCTACTTGGGTTAGAGAATCCTTGAAGAAAGAGAGTAGATTATTGATTGTGTTCATCCTTTGTTGCCGAAGAAGCCCATGCCATCCGAGAAATGATGACTAGATTATCATGATGAGTAGACGATCAAATTAAGGTCCGGAGAAGAGAGGGCATTTGACAGACCTTCCCTCCAGGCTTTTGACAACACATAATGCAGGTGGAAGTCCCAAATTAAGCCAGTTATCTGGGGGAAATCTTCATTATCCACTAACACCATATTTGGCATTCATTGACCTTCGATTGAGAGTTACAGTATGGTAGAGGTATGTACATCATGCCAAGAGAAACTCCATAAAGAGGAAAGTTGTTGAGAAAGTAGGTAGGAGGACACCAAGACTTTGCAGTTCTCCCAGAGGGAGGTTATTTCTGGATGCGTGGTTCAAAAGAACCTTGATGCCCGCTTTGGCCAGCAGTTTCCAGGTGAGCTGACCAGCCCAGCTCAAGTACTTCATTTGCATTGTAGTTGTCTGTATTCGTGTGTAGATTGCTTTATAATCAGCCTTAAACCCTGCCTTGTTCCTGAAGCTGATGGGCACACCAGCAAGCAATTGTTTCCTTTGTGTCTGAATCCCCCTCATCTGCTGACAGCCAGAGCTCTCATGGAATTAAACAGCGTACTTGTCTACAAGTTCCGACATACCCTGCCCTTCAATTCAATTCAATTCGATGTGAAAGGGGACTGCGCCAGGTGGATGGGAGTGAGAGGTTATACCCATGAATGATTACAGTGATAAAAATAGCATCAATAAAACTTTAATTATATGTGTATGTACTTTAAAAATATATAACAAAAACATAAATGTTTAGTTTGCTATTACCACAAAAATGAGCTTAAAATTCAAATACCAAACAGCAGTATACATATGCATACATATACAAACACATACACATATATACATACAAGTATGTACACATATATGAGTGTATGTACGTGTGTATATATGCAATAAAGAGCAAAATTGCTACATATTTATTTTTAAGAGTTTTTTGTAAAATATTCATCTGTAAACACATATTTATCCACATTTATTCACTAACTGCAAGTCATTTAAAATTCCTTGCTTTGGATGATAACTTGCACAGTTTACATATGGAATGTAAGCACCAAAGACTTGCATTAAAATGTTACCCTATGAAATACAGTTTTGTTTTAGAAAATATTATGATTAGTTTAGTTCTAGTTCAACGAGGTTAAAGAACAAGGATTGGGCATATCTGGGTTGGTTCACTAAATAGCGTTTAGTAAAAATAAACAAACAAAAACTTTGGTTCAGTAAAAAAAAATAATATTTAGATTCAGTTTGAGGTTCAGCAGATGAATGTCATTCATTCCAATTTTTAGTTCAGAGTTTAAATATTAATTCATTAGGTCTACTCAGAACTCAGTGTAGGAATTCAACTAAAATCCTTCCTCCTACCGAAGCCTTTCTCAACTTCTCTTGATCCTAGTATCTTCTCTCTGTTAATTATTTCCTTTTTATCGTGTATACTGCTTATTTGTACATAACTGTTTGTTGTCTCCCCCATTCCATTGTGAATTCCTGGAGGTCAGGGATTGTTCTCTGTCCTCTTTTGAATCCCCAGCCATTACCACTGTACAGTGCCTGGCACATAGTAGGTGATAGTTAAATGTTTATTGACTCACCGACTGACAATTCCCAGGAGGAAATATCCAACTGGGGGGTCATCCATCAGCAGAAGTTTCTCATTAGAATAATTAGGAAGGAGGGAGGGTGTCCCTCACTACCAATCATTGAGGGCCTGAGGTGTCCAGACCACCGCAAGAAAGGTAGGGCCTTGGGTTGGAACGTAGGTGTAGCTTATAAAACAATTCTGAAATTCCACCAGTTTGTGATATTTAATTTCAGTCCTCCAGGATTTTACAGCGAGTTAGGAATACACATTAAAGTCATGAAAAGGGATTAAGAACATTTACAAAGCATTATGTAAATGCAAATGAATATATGTGGTGTTCTACTTTGGACATGCTAATGTTGTGATATTTATCAACCTCCTTTCAGATCTCTCTACCATTACTTAGAAGACTTGTGAGACTTGGATTATCAAAGAAACATGTACTGCATATTAAATGATTTTCTTAGGGCAATTAAGTATTGTGATACTTTCTTTTATACCAGTGGTTTTATGAACCCCAGGGGTACCAGGGAGTTCTTACAAGGCCCAAAATTCCAATATGAATCCATCTTTGTAGTCTTGATCTTTATTCCAGAAACTTTCATTTCCTCTTTCAGACTCTGAGTCTCTGAAAGCTATAAAACAACAACAGATCAGAGTTCTAATCCTACTTTAGTCACTGACCTTGTGACCCTGGGTGAATTACTGATCTGTCCCTTAGTTTCCTTAATCTGTAAAATGAAGGCATTGAACTGAATGGCCTCTGAGGTGCATTCTGTCAAGAAATCTGTGGTCTTCTGATCTCTTGAAACCCTTTCAGCTGGAAACCTTGCTGGAAAATTCAAGCCATTTATTGAGAATTCTTCTTCCCTCCTCTTTATCTCACATCACCCACATGCCTCTGCTGCTTTCTCCTCCTTCACCTATGTCTCAAATGAAGATGACACTTATTACCAAGGGTAAACTCTTATATATGTGCAAGTCATCCCATTCAATCCAGGAAATTGCCCTTCTATAATCCCCACCTTCTCACCTGTCTTCAGTTTGTTCCTGTCTACTGACTGCTTCCTGACCTCCTACAAACATGCCTGTCTTCTCTTCCCGCCCTCCCCCACATTGTCAAAACATTCTTACTTGAGCTGTCCATCTCTACTCACTATCATCTTGTATCTCTTCTCCCTTTCATGGTTAAAGTCATTGAGGAGATATACAATAGATGTCTATATTTCTCTCATTCTCTTCCTAACCCTCTACAATCTGACTTTTAACTTCATTATTCAAATGCAGCTGCTCTCTCCAAAACTACCCTAATATCTCTGTTGACATCCAATCTCATATGTCCAGTTGCCTATTAGATGTTTCGAATTGACTGTCCTGTAGATGTCCTAAACTCAACACATCCAAAACTGAACTCAGTTATCTCCTCCCTCTTCCCCAACCCACTTCTCTTCTGAGCTTCCCTGTTACTATTTGAGGCTACCATCATCAATCTAGGTGTGTCATCCTTGTTTCCTTCCTCTCCTTCCTTGGATAATCTGTTGCCACATCCTATTTTACCTTTATAACATCTCTCCGTGCATCTCCTTCTCTTGTCTGACACTGGCATCAGTCTGGTACAGGTGGTCATCACTTCTCACTATGTCACTGGTCCCATGGCTGGTTTTATGCTAGGGTCAATTAGAAGCACCTGGAACTTCTTGAGGAGGAGAGGGACATATTCAGGACTGAATTTTAGGAATATCGGTTTGGGAAGAAGTTTGTGGAGGAAGGATTGGAGACAGAAGAGATTGGAGGGAGAAACAACAACCAGGAGGTTGGTGTTGCAGTAGTCCAGGTTAGAAGTGATGAGGATCTGAATTAAGACAGGGCCACCTACCTGAATGGAGTGAATAGGGCTGAAGTAAGAGATGCTAAGGAGGCTGAATTAACCAGGCAACTGATTGAACATGAAGGAAGATGAAGCAGAGGCACTGAGTGAAAGGGAAGAGTCCAGGATTCTTCCAATGTTGTAAGCCTGAATAACTGGAAAGATGATGGTACCCTTAACAGAAATAAGAAAATTCAGGAACAAACTCTTCATGCATCCTTGTCAGCACAAATGAGCACACCTTCCTCTTTACGCCATAGGGAGGGATACTTTACATCAAACTACAACCCCTAATTGGCAGCACCAACTGTTACTTTATCTTCATCTTAACGTTACAGTAACAATCTCTGAGCTATTTGGCTCTTAAAGAGACAGTAACAATCTCCATATTCTCTGTAAGACAGGCATTGAAAGTAAGCGTTACATTTATCTTTTGTCTTTGCCTCTTTTGACCAGCAAAAATGCCAAAGTTTAAAATGGGGAACATCTTACTAGGAGTTTTTAACCTGTAGTCCATGAACTTGTTTTAAAAATGTAAAAATATTTTGACATGTGTGTTTCAATACAGTTGGTTTCCTTTGTAAACTTATACATTTTATGCCATGCATTTAAGAATATTATTCTGAGAAAGGGTCATGTTCTCAGACTCAGACTTCAGATTTTCAAAGGAGTCCATGACACCAAAAACGTTAAGAAGTCCTGTCTCCCAGAAAAAGAAAGGCCCATATACAACAAAATATTTATAGTACCACTTTTCGTGGTAGCAAAAAAAACTGGAAACAAGATAGATGCCCATTTGTTGAGGAACGGCTAAACAAAATGTGGCACACGAATGGAATGGAATGTTGCTGTACTACTAGAAACGATGAGTGTGATAACTACAGAGAAACGTGGAGAGATTTCTATCGATAGATTCAAAGTGAAGTAAGAAGAACCAAGGAAACAATATACATAATGGCTAATGAAAGGAACGGCAACAAAAGCAAATGAATGAAACAATGTTTTGAATGATAACAACCAAGCTTGGCCCCAGTGAAGAAATATGAGAAGGCAGTGCCTTCCTTCTTTACAGAGGTAGGAGATCAGAGACTGCATAAAACAAGAATTATTATTATTATTATTATTTTTTGCTATGTGGACCATGGGTATGAGAGACTGAATATAATATCAAATTTTTTTTACGTGTCTGTTCACTTTGTGGAACTTTTTTCCTCTTTTAAAAATTTTTTTCTTATAAGAAATAACTGGAAAGGGAAAGGCAGAAGATACATGGGGAATGTGATTGATGTAAAAATGGAATATATAAATAAATTTTTAAAAAAGGAAATAGATTTATAGTGCTTAACATTTAGGAAAATCATAAATTCACTGTTTATTTATCTTCTTCAATGCACTTAAGAGCTGTGAGATTGCAATATCAGGATGTTCCTTCAGGTTCTACTAGAGTCTCTAGACTCTAGAACAGTTCTTAATCTTTTGTGTCATGCACCCCTTTGAGAATCTAGCCAAGCCTGTGACCTGTTTTCAGAATAATGTTTTTAATGGCATAAGATCAAATACATAAGATTGCAGAGGAAATCATTTGTATTGAAATGCAGTTATCAAAATATT
This sequence comes from Notamacropus eugenii, assembly GCF_028372415.1. NCBI lineage: Eukaryota > Metazoa > Chordata > Mammalia > Diprotodontia > Macropodidae > Notamacropus > Notamacropus eugenii. The sequence goes on from NC_092875.1 coordinate 475,672,338, forward strand.
ACAAAAATAAGGTCATAGATACTCAAAATAAGTTAAGAACCTCTGCTATAAAAGATTTTCAGTTGTAAAAGTCTCTGACTCTTCTGAAATGAAAGATGGACAGCCTCTTCTACCTGGCAAACCACCCCATCTGAAGCAGAAAAGCACACTGAAGGAGAGACTGGAGGCAACATATGCCAAGTCAAACCACCACTATAGCTTTGACCACCAGTTCCCCTGACCTTGAGTCCAAGAGTTTTGAGAATAGCATTTGCCCCCAAACCACCAAAACCATGTCTAATACTGTTCCCAAAATCATCATTGAAGGAAGAAGCATTGTGGAGAGGGGGCCCACTTTTCTCAAGACCACCAGCATCAATTGCTGACCAACTATCACCAACAGTCATGGGGGCTCCAGAGGTTGAAGCATCTCCCAGACCACTGGTCTTCTTCCTGATTATCCCTCACAGCCATCATTGAGAGGCAACTTTTGTTAAGAAAGGGGCCAACCATCCCCACCAATTGCCAACCAACTGCCACTCTCAGAGCAGACAAGTCAACTTAGCCTAAGTAGCATGGTACCCCATGGGAGAGACAGGAGGCAATATGTGCCAGGCAGGTCAGGCTACTACCACCTTGACTGCTATTTCCCCTCAGGCTCTGATGGATATAGTCCAGGACCCTGAACCCAAGAACCTTAAGAATATCAATACTTCCTTTCCAGTGTTGGTAGCTATCATCCTGGGAAGCACCCCTGTGGAGATGCAACCAAGCAAGTACTCCTGCAAGTGTCATGGCCACATCTATTGAGGACCCAGAAAAGAAAATTCTTGTCACCAAAGTCTTTGGCAATATCAAATGATTGGACATCAGAGAATAATATAATTTTACTAGTGGAAACAGCATTAAAGAAAAAGCATTGTGATCTGCTTTGTCACTACATCTCAAGATCATGGGACTTTTCTATCTGACTTGCCATTGAAACCTTGCGTGTGTTGTCTCTCCCACTAGAATGTGAGCTCTTGGAGACCTGGGACTGTTCAACTTTTCTATTTCTATCTTCAGCATTTAACACAGTGCTTTGCTCATAAATGTTTAATAAATCATTCATTCATTCATTCATTCATTGATTCATGCATTCTTGAAGTTATCAACTGGATTGGTCTAGAGAGCCTACCAACAGAACATCCTCTTCTTGTGTTTCTATGTTATCAGTGTTTATGTTATCCAAGAACAATAGGAAAGAAGCATTTCATTTATTCTCTTAGCCTGTTATGGTAGAATGCTCCTTCAGCAGAACAGCGAAGACTGGATTAACTGGAATAATCTAACACTGCACGTTCTTGGTAAGGAAACTTGGGGTGAACCGGGAAGTGTTTTTTCTTTTTCTTTCTTTCAACTCTTGCTTTAAAAATCTGTCTAAAAATGGGCAGCTAGGTGGTGCATTGTATAGGGCACTAGTTCTGGAGTCAAGACGACCTGAGTTGAAATCTGGCCTCAGACACTTGAGACTTACTAGCTGTGTGGCCTTGGGCAAGTCACTTAACCCAGATTGACTCGCCTCCCCCCTCCACAAAAAAAACCCCAAAAACTGTCTAAAAGGTTTTAATTTAATTTTCTGTCAGTATACAACACAATTGAGTCTTTCAGTTATCTTCAAAATTAGGGGTGTGATAACATTGCAATTCAATAAACCTTTTCTTAGGCCATTTTTATATGCAGAACTTAACTGGGAGGATGGGCAAAGTGGGAAATAAAAAGATACAAAATCACTGAGTGCAAAACCAGATTAATAAGAAACAGCCCCCTCCTTCATTGAGTTTCCAATCCTTCTAGACCCCTGGCATAGCTCTCCTTCTCTCTGCTAAAAATGGAATCCATACAAAATTCCTATCTGTTGAAGGCTCTAGTTGGTTGAGTTCTGGTTGATCCATGTTTTATACCTGTGGTGATTAAGCATCAAAGATAATCTGATTTAGGGGATAGGAAGTTAGCCTTGAGGTCTGGAACAGGGGGTTCAAGTCTTATCTCTGCTGGATGTGTCTCTGGGCGGAAACCTGGTGTCTCTCAGTGCTCCAGGCATCTCTCTAAGGTTGCAGAATGGTTAGGACTCTGTATTAGTGAAAGGAATGAACTCATGCTCTGTGCACTTTCCTGAACTGAAGAATTTATAGATACAGAAGAAAAATAATCATTAAGCATTGAGTATGGTGTTGGCATAGTTTGAAGTTATATGAATCTGTCCCAATTTAGGAAAATGGGGAGTTAGCCTAGCAACTATGAGAGAGATTGGACTAAAGAGCTGGCTTCCAAGGCATTCCACTCCAGAGAAAATATGGCAGGATTTGCACACACAGGACCTGCTTTGTAATTCTCTTCTGCCACTTGCTTCCTGTGTGAACTGGAACAAATCACAAATTCTCTAGGCCTTGCTTTTCTTATCTATATAATGAGGGAGGGGCAGTCCAGCACTTCTTAAACTGTGGGTCGAGACCCCATATGGGGTCACAAAAAATTTGTCAACAGTAAAAGGTTTCTGAACATGTAACGACCAAAAATTAATTAAAAATCATACGTATAATGAATCTGAAGTGTTGCTTGCTGAAGTTGCAACACACAACTTCTTTGCAGCTTTGGTTCTGGATATGAAGCATCCATACTTTGCTCTGAGCATGCCCTCAGGCCATGCATTACCAATGAAAGCTGCCAGACCAGAAAAGGGGTGATGAATGGAGAAAGTTTAAGAAGCCATGGACTATACAACCTCCTACTACCTTAAAGTTTTTGATTTTCTAAGTCATCTTTAAAATGGTCATCCTCCAATTGAGCTTCATTCACCCTTGTGGTATGATAGGGTGACATGATACCCTGCTGTATTGTCTTAATACAACTAGAGGGACATTGCGGTGTGATGGAGTGGACTGTGTCACCACCTGCAAATGCAATTGAATGTTACCACAGGCTTAAACAAGTTTGGGGACAGCTCCATTTCACTAAAGAATTATCTGTCTCAAGTTATAGGAAAGTCCAGCAGAAATGGTTTTGTCCCAGAGAAGATTTAGGAAGGATGGTATTCCATTGCAAGTCACAGAAAAGTGGAGGAAGGCTGGTTTGGAAAACGGTTCTTTGTAATAGTGAGGTGTGGTGCCCAGAATTTTCTGTGTCCTCCCTTTATTGACCCAACAGAAAGGGACCAAAAAAAAAAAAAAGTAAAAGATGGTACTGTTCCTACAATGTGGGAACTTTACTGGGCCCCTGCAGAATGGCAGAGCTGTACCACTAAAAAGCATTAGTCTGTAAAGTTGGGCAATTTGAGTTTAAATCTCAGCTTGAGCTTTATATTGCTGTGGTTCCTTGGGGGAGTCACTTGAGGAAGGGGAGGACGAGAGGAGGTTGGACTTAGATGTTCTCTAAAATCGCTTCCAGATCCAACAGTTCTCTGATTTCCTAATTCTAAGTAAGAACACAATGACTGCATTCTCATCAAGATGGTTCTTCCAATTTGTAGCGGGGAGACAAGATGTTCGGTACAGGATATGGCAGAGACAAACAAAGCCACTTCCCCCTTTGTCTTAAGTTGTGAGCCTTTTGGAGGAGGGGTCAGTGTTGTTCAGACCATAACTAGTGTGAGGTACTATGAATTGATTTGATATATTCTAAAGAAAGCAAAAACCCATGCTGATGACAAAAATATGTTTAAAGCAAAAATAAATCAGGGTAGAATTAACAACAGGGAAATATATAAATGAGTGGATTGTGTCTGTTTGATGTGGGGATTTCCTTAGGAAGAAATAAGTTGGCACCTTCTTCCCTCCCTCCCACTTCCCTCAAAAAAAATGGCTTAAAAATGACATTTTGGACAAAAGAGAAGGCGGAGACATGGACAGCGAGAGAGGATAGAGGAGAGAGCAGATTGGTCACAGGGGCAACTAGAATGCTTGGGTTTGGGGGGGGGAGGGGATAAAAGGGGAGAAAATTTGTAACCCAAAATTTTGTGAAAATAAATGTTAAAAGTTAAATAAATAAAAAAATATGACATTTTGTTCTAAAAAGAAGCTCAGTCTTGACTATCTCTGAAAAGCTTATTGGGATATTTGTAATTTGGGGAAAACTCCATTAGACAGAGCATGGTGTAATAAAACGAGCATTGACTGCACTTACTTTCAAAAGGCCTAGTTTCAAATCTAGGTTCTGACATCTATTTTCTGTGTGACCTTGGATAAGTCACCTCCCCTGGCTTTACTTTCCTCATCTGTAACATGAAGAGGTTAGGTTAGATGGTGGTCCTTTCCAGTTGTAAATTTATGATCCAAATAACAAAATATAAGCTAGACCACCTTTTTTATGTGACAACATAGCTGTCCCATTATCAATGACTCTCACACCAACTGAAGTTTGTAGTTTACATTTAAAAAAAAAATATCCTGAGACTCGAGACCTCCTCTTTTGTTAAGTCTAACCACAATGAAATAAGTTCTGGCCAAGTGGTTAGAGGAAAAGCATGGGATTTCAGAGATAAGAACACAAAACTACCTTTTTGCCCGTTCAGCTACACATTGATATATGAATGTGACTTTCCCCATCATACATTCACAGATATTTCCGACATCATGGGAATTATAGTGTTTTAATTCAATCTGGGAGACAGAGAATGATGGGGTGTGTGAACAGTGGTGGCAGCAGCTTCATGGCTCAGTGAGCCAAGCCCTGGGCTGGGCACTGAGCAGTGCAGCCTCAGGAGGCCAACATCCTTTTAGGCAACGGCTCTCTTTTAGCAGGCAACAGTTTGAGTTCCTAACCTGAGGGAACAGCTTACCTCACCTCCCCATTTTGGTTTTTTCTAGCTGTAAAGTTATAATTATAAGACTGACCTACCTTAAGAGTGTCTCTGTATTGAAGGAGGCAGGAAGCTTGTAAAAAATGATTCTCAAATTTTCAAGTGCTAAATAAGGTTCTTTTCAAAGTTATTCAGGCCTGCAAAAATAATCTATTTGGCCTGCATAATTTGCATTCACTCTGCCCACACTCACGCTGCTGCCCTAGTCCATTGCCATCTGTCTTCCACTACTCCTCAGAGAACTAGGGTGGGAGAAAGGAGTATCTCTCTGTAACACAAACACTGCATTTCTCACAAGCACAAATCTGTGTTTGCCGAGAATGGCAAACAAGGAGGCAAAAAGAAACAGAGGTTGGAGCTATTAAAAATCCTTCTGGGATTCAGTGCTTGACGTCCTGTGGGTCCCCTTAAATTTTTTAGGCTCTGAGATGAAGGTTTATTGTTATGGCTGAACTAAGCACAAGCCTGTCCTACTTTTAGGAAAGTCAATATGTATGTGAAAATTAAAACTTACTGTGCAGATAATTCAGGATTTGATTATCTACATAAGAATGCATATTAAACAAATATTTGAGCCCCATATTATACAGGGATTCACTGTATGATTCCTTTCAGTGAAAAACACCCATAGTTTACTTAAAATGTGATTTACCATGTGCAAATTTGATTGTTACAGAACCTAAACTTCTCTGTGCCTCAGTTTCCTCATCTGCAAAATGAAGGAATTGAAGTCAATATCTCTAAGGTCCTTAGCGACAGATGTAACATTCTGAGTCTAAATTCTTTTCGGGATTTCTCAGTGATGTCCCCCAACCCCTCCAAGTAGAAACCAGGCATTTGAGCCTCTCTCATTCCCTCAATGGAGATCTCCAGTTTCCCTGATAAGCCACAGACTCATGAGGTTTCAAAACATAAAATGGTTTTATGTAAACATTAAAGATCAGACAGATTTGCATCTGATCGGTCATTTTCTTATAGGGTCCTTTAGAGTCCCTATGGGTTGCAATAAATATTGCCTTGAATGGGGCCTCACTATTTCTGTCTCTTGTCAGGCATCACGGTCCTGTTCACTGCTGTTTCTGTGTTCAGTATGACTTCCTGCTCCATGATTTTTGGCTCTCCTCCCTAGGATTGAGCTCTAGAGCAGCCACAATAGAGAAGGATCACACTGGAATCCTGGATGACAGTATTATAACTCTTTCATGACTCAGAATGCCTGCAAGCGATTACCATCTATTGTCCCACAACTTGACACTCCGTATAAAACACGGCCTCTTAACCTTTTATTAATTGTCAGCCTGGTGAAACCCATGAACCTTTCTCAGAATAATTTACTTCAATATACAGAATGTAATGGACAGACTTGTAAAGTCTTCTATTTTTTTTCTCATTTAAATTACTGAAATCTATCCAAGGATCCCAGGCCCTATCACCTTATACCTATACCATTGGAATAACCTGCTGATTGATCTCCCTCCCTGCCTCAAGTCTCTCTCCACTCCAGTCCATCCTGTGCTAAAGTATCAAATTAATCTTCCCAAAGTGAAGATCTAACCATCTTACCCACACATACACACCATGAACTGCTCTCCCCCCCATTCAGTAAACTCGTTTACAATTTACCTCATCCTACCTTTCCAACATACTGACTCCCTTTCACATACTCTTCAGTTCTGAGACACTGGCTTCCTTTCTGTTCTATCTTTCAACTCTCTGCATTTTCACTGTCTTCCCCCCCCCCAACCCGCATGACTGGTATTCCCTCTCTCCTCCTTCCTCTAGCCTTCCCTTCCCTTCCCTTCCCTTCCTTTTTGTCTTCTTTCTTTTTCTTTCTCTTCCCTTCTCCTCCCTTCCATCCTCCTCCTTCCCTTCTCTTCCTCCTTGTAATTTTCAATTCTATAATTCTGATTTAAATGTAGTGGTTGTGTCCAACTCAAGTGTTCTGTATAAGAACTGCAGAATTATAGTGTGTGTAGGGGTGTGTGTGTGCACGTGTGTGTGTGCATGTGTGTGTGTGTGTGTGGGTGGGTGTGGGTGTAAGCTTTCATGAGTGTGTATTTTGAAAATAGTGTCTCTGTCTTCACCTTTATGTCTCCCATTTCTGTTTTGATTTACCACACCCTCACTCCAAGTTCATGATATATTTTCTTCTCAGTCTTCTTTTGGTACACTTCCAGAAGACACAGGGATCACTGGTCTATTTGTACTTTGCCAGTTCTTCTAAGCAAAGAACAGGAAGAAAGTGACTGAGGGCCATGACAAAATGAGATTTTCTAGTAATGTCTTCACAGAAAACCCATTCTGAATTTTGAAATGTACTGAAGTGAAACAAAGGAGATTTTCAAAGCTACAGTGGCCTGCACACTAACTAGAACTAAGTGAAACAATTAAATTCATCAACATAATCATAAATGTTTATAACATTTTAATAGAGAAAATTTTTAATGTGCAATTTATCTTTTTACTGCAATTATTTGTTTTACATGATTTTTCACTGAGTTGCAAGATTGTGACACATATTCTTTCATTTTTCCTTAAGAAACTACATATCACATGAAATAGGAAGCATCTGTGACCAAGAACGTCCTCTTCCATGTCCTGCCTTGATTCTAGCCCATAGGGTTTGTTGTTTTTGTGCTTGTTATTCTAAACTTAACAAATACCAGATAAATTAATGCTATCACATACATAGTAAAATAGAAAAGATTGTACATGTAACTGTCTCTACAATGGAGGCTTGATTTCCTTTTAATATAATAAATGATATTATAAATTAAACATGTAACTTTCAATGTTCTACTTGTCTGTCATTCTTTCTGGTCTTCCTTCTGTTATCTCCTGTGCATTCAAAAAAGTCTTTAGTGATTCTCTCTCTCTCTCTCTTCCCCCCCTCCTTCCTCTTCCCCTCCTCTTTCTTTTCCTCCTCCTCCTCTTTCCTTTCTTCTAACATTGCCAATGTCCAAAAAAATATTTATTTTCCTCTGCATCTTGAGTCTCCCACCTTTGTGTCAGGAGGTAGGCAACTCACTTCATCATAGTTTCTCTGGAATTGTGGTTGGTCACATTGCTGTTCAGAGTTCTTAAGTCCTTCAAGGCTATTTTTTGTTACAACATCAATTTCTAAAATAAAATTAAATTTTTTTAATGAATAAAATAAATTTTCTGTTTCCTCCCCTCCTTCTTGAAAAAAGAAAGAAACACAAAATCCTACTGACAAATATGCATAGTCAAAGCAAAAAAAATTCCCAAATTGGCCACAGTCTAAAAATATATGTTTCAGTCTACTCTGAGTCTATCACCTCTCTCTCAGAAAATGGGAAGCGTATTTCATCACTAGTGCTCTGGAATTGTGATTGCTCATTGTGTTGGTCAGAGTTTTGAAGTCTTCCCAGGTTGTTTATCTTTGCTGTGTTATTGTACAAATTGTTTGCTCACTTCTTTCTGCATCAGCTTTACAAGTTTCCTCAGGTTTCTCTCAACTTTTTTTTCATAATTCCTTACAGTCAGAATATTGCATTATATCCATATACCACATTTTGTTTATGGCTAATGTTATGATGGCTAATGAGTTTTCAGTGGGGTGTAAATCAGGCAAATTCCCAGACCACTGAAGCATATTTATCTTCTCTTGGATGAATTTCTTAAACTTTCATGGTTTGTGGGGTATGGTACATGACTGTGTTACAGTATAAAAATCTCCATTTGGTAATTTCTATAATTCTGGAACAGTTCTTCTCACTTTGTTAATCTAGTTCTCAGCTGACAAAGAATTAACTAACAGAGGAGAAACCAGTTTAATCCAGGGTCATCTGGTCAAAGTCCGGTGTTCTGAATCAGTCCAGTGTCTGGAGAAGTACATACACATGACCATTGCTGTCACAAAATGAGAACATATCAAAATTATTGCTTGTTCAAAGTAATTGACACAATATTATACTCACAGCATTTTTGGCCTAAAAAAGTAGAGGGGAATTTTGAAAGAATTTAGAAAGATTTTTTAAAAAGTTTTAAAAGAAATCTCATTAGGATTATAGATTTAGAGCTAGAAGGGATCTCAAGAGTCCATTAAACCAATATTTTCATTTTACAGACAAGATAACTCTGACTAAGGGAGCCCAAGTAACCTGCCCAGTGTCACAGAAGTAGTAAGTGACAAGGTAGGTTCTCTAGACTTCAAATACACCTCTCTGTCCCCTGCAGAAAGTACATTATGCACTGTTGGTAGACTCCTTCTTTCTTTCTTTTCTTCCTTCTCCCTTCTCTCTTTCCTTTTTTGTCTTTTCTCAGTTGATAGAAGGAATGGGAGAAAGAAAAATGAATTCTCTGTAAAAGGAAAACAAGAAAGAAAGTGTGTTATACAGCCTGAAACAGACCTTTGTTTTAAGGTCTTGGCTATCCTCTCAATTTTGTTTGTTTGACTATATTGTAATTTCTAGAGCTTGATTTTTCTGTTCTACAAAGACTACCAAATATCACAAGTGTATAATGAAATGATACAATAGCTATAATACTTATTTTTTAATTGCTCTTGCAAATGATTCTGTGGATAAACATCTGCCTTATGAAGAGGAGTATGGCATTCACTCAGTTCCTGGTTACATTACGTCTGATGGGTGGGCAAAAAAACAACGGAGAGAATCCAGAGGCTAAGGTGACTTTGCAGCTGGGATGGCCCCATTGCTGCTCAAGACAGGGAATGTGATCCAATGAAAAGAAAATCTGAACAATCACCAATTTGCTTTGAATGTATCCCAGCCACGACTGTGCTGCCCAAGGGGAAGAATACAGTAGTGTCTTCCCTGGCGCTGAATCTGTGGCTTTATTTAGCATTTGGACAAGCAGCACAGGCAGCTGCATCTCCTCAATGCATGCTTTCTAGTTCTTGAGTGGGTTGAGCACTGTTGCTGGGAGCTGGCAGACTGGATGAACATTGGACATGGGGGAAGGGAGGAAACTGGGCTGCTCCTGGGATCCTAGACCTTCCAATTCCCTGACAGGTGCTATGGAACAAGGAGCAAAGACCACCCCCTCCCCACCCCCTTCCCCATCCTTCCAGGCCTGGAGGTAATGTCTGATACTTGTTTTTTAGGGGTCATGTTTTTATTCCAGAACAAAGGACCTTGGCAGAGTCAATGCTAGCCTGGGATTTACCCTATTTTTGTCTTGAATCTCATGGTGAAAGTGACAACAAAGACCCTGACTTTGCTTAATTACATAGCTACCAGGGTAGAATTGGTATTAGTTCAACTCTGTAAATACTTTTTCTAAATGACTTATTAGATTGGACAGGACAAGTCGAAGGTTCCTGCTGTTGGAGAGATCTAATTTCTTCTCTAGGCATTTGTAGGATTTAGAGCTGGAAGGAATTTAAGGGAATGGATCCTTGAGTTCAAATCTGTCATTTGAATCCTAAACCCAGAGAGAAGAAATGACTTGTCAGCAGTTATATATATACAGGTTGTTAAGAATTAGGGCCAGGATTTGAACTCAGGTTTTCTGACACAAAAAAGGGCTCTTTCTACTAAACAATTCTCTTGACTTTTGTTAATTTCATGGGTCTTGCCTATTCTGTCATTGGTAATATACGTTTGGTACATCTTCAGCTGGCTGTTGCAGCTCAGGGTTATTCAATAAGATAAAATTTAGCTTTAAGGGATCCAGGCATAGATGAATGTGCAGAATAAGGTAAGTAATTGTATACATGCATACAGCCACCACAACCGAACCTAGGGAAATTTTTATGTTGGTGGGCTATACAAAGAACGGAAATAAAATGCTTTTCTTTGCTCTTAAAAAAAACGCCCAATGCGACATCAGGGAAGTTTGACATATAATTTCCAGAAAGCTGTTGACTTAGAAAAACAAGGAAAGTTATCTAGCATCAATGACATTTTCAAAGCATTGTTAGCTCTTTTCCTACTCCCAATATACTTTTCTCCTAACTATTAAAATCTACATTAGTGTCATTCCCATTTCGGAATGTTACCTTACCAGCTGCCTTGGATCAGGAGCAGGGGATATAGGTTTAAATCCTGGCACTATTCCTTATTGCCTCTGAGACTTGATTTTTTCATCTGTAAGATAAGATTAGATGATCTCTGAGGTCCCTTTCAGCTCGAAATACTGTTGATAGGATGAATTCCTCACATTCGAATCCTAGAGTTAAAAAGACCTCAAAGATCAATTTCCTCTTTTTTTCATGTAAAATACTTTAAAACCCATAAAGGCTATTTATAAATTCTACCTCCTACTGTCATCGTCCTCCTCCTCCTCATCAAATTTGCTCTTCTTAACTTTTTGGATGCAATTCAGACAAAAATAGTCTTGGGGCAAAGTGTTATCTTGTCATGTTTTAAAATATGTAATAGTTTGGGGACTATTGCATAACTGTATATAATAGCTTCTTTTTGTAACTGAATGAAAGTATTAGTATGTAAATTTATCTTCCGTAGATTCATGGAATGTACCTTTGGGACACCCTCAGCAGCATGGAGGACTACAGAGATGAGAGGTATCTCATCCTATTCCTGTAGGGTTTTGACTTCTGCTAGGTCACTGTAGTTTGAAAGAGTTTCATTTTACATAGCCTGGAGATTAAGTAGTCAGTCTGGCAACATCTACTGAATATAATATAATATTCTTAAGGTTTTTATAGATCACCATTATAACTTTGTAATTGTGGGCAGCACATTTGTCTGGATTAATGTTCCCATTCAGGTAGAATTTCTTTGCTAGGTTCTCAAGGCCATTTTGAGGTCTTCATTTGTAGTATGGGGATTTGTCATCTCTTAGTTTATGAAAGATAACTTCTATTGTATAAATCTACTTACCACGCTGATCTGCTAAAGCTATCTCATATCAGGGAGAGTCAATTGTTAAATTTTCAGTACGAGTATTTACATCTTGGATATTCACAGATACTATAAATCAGGGCTTGATTTGGGAAGGGAAGGAAAAAAAGGTAAGAGAAAAAAATTTACTACATAAATTATATGTATATGTAAATGGAATAGCAAATTGTACATAATAGATTTTCAGTTTCATATGTAATCTTTTTTTATTATACCATATCATGGAAATTCTTTTATCCTATAAATTAAAAAAAAAGTGATGGAGAAAATGGTAATAATGCAAATTAAACTTCAAAAATGAAACTTGCTTTCATTATTCCCCCCTAGAGAGAAAGCTGTTACTCATTTACCAGCATGTTCCCTGCTACCAGTTTATGCCTTGTAGGTATTAGGTGCTAAGTTTTCACAACCTTCAATGGCACTATTTACTTCCTTATGTAATGGGTGACTGGCTAATGACCAAAGGGAGAGTGGGGTGTGGTACTGGCAGGTGGGCAGTCCTTGAAGTAGGTGCAGATATTCTCTGCTTATTTCTAATCCAATCATAGGCAGAGGTTTGAGAAGCCTGCTTTCAACTCTAAGTGACTTAGGAGTTGGTACTTTGTCTTCTGGTTGACTAAGGAGCTGCAAGGACTGATGATTCCTAAGTTGCTGAGCTAGTCACATGCCCATAGAATGATCGACCCCTTCATCTTTTTTGCTTTTTGCTTTCCTAGGGGCTGCTGATGAGAAGCTACTGTGAGCTGCTAGGTAGGGAAGCAGAATCTAGCTTCATTACCCCACCAACCTCTGCATGTCCAGGAGCAGCACATGGCACTCCTGGGTTTTTCCTCTGATGTTAGCTGAATGGGTATCTGGAGACAGAACTGCCCAGGCCACAACCTCATGAATTTTTAATGGTAAGAAGCGTTATCAAAGGTCACTCCAATAATCAGAGTCAGTAGCAGTAGCCAGTGACAGAGGAAACATATAGATGGATGTAGAAGGTCAATACACTGATGATGGCAACAGCTTCCCTGAAGCTGCTTGAAAAGATAGGACTCACTTCATTGTTTCTGCTGTTGTTGGTGTGTTTGTCCTTCGTTGCCGAAGAAGACCATGCCATCAGAGAAATGATGATATGACTTGCACTTGACTTTGTTCTGAATGAGGGAGGGCTGTGCAGGTCACCAGCCTCACTTCTCCTCCAGAGCCATCTGGATCCAGTGACCAGATATTCATCAGGATGACTGGAGATGACTCAGGATGCACTGGGAGACCTTGGCCCCTTTAGACCAAGGTCTATGCAGGTACTCAGGGTGAGGTAACACCCATTCCTTGAATAGGCCTGTTTAAGAAGTAACCAGGATCTGGTCACTAGATTCAGATGGCTCTGGGAGAGAAGTAAGGCCTGTGACCTTGTACAGTCTGATAGGACTAAGTATGATCTCCAGAAAGGCCAAGACCCTTGGTGTCCTGAAAATAAGCATACCTAAAGGGAATCATGAGTACTCAACAAAGGGAGGACCCTTAGGGCCAAGAGTCAGGAGGTACCCCTCAGCTTCAGATACTCTCTACATATATATCTGAGTGCCATTTTTTTTTAATGTCTGAACTCATTCTTCTTAGGGTCTTTATATATACAAGGGAGTAAGTTCTTATTTGGGGTAATTGTTTTGAATCAATTTCTTTTAAAAAGATGTTTTATTTTTTTCCCAGTTACATACTAGGATAATTTTTTGCATTCATTAAAAAAAAATAAGTTCCAAATTTTTTCTCTCCCTCTCTCAGCTTCCTCCTCCCTAAGACAGTAAGCAATTCAATATAGATTTCATATGTTTGATCATGCAAAACATATTACTGTATTAGCTGTGAAAGAAGATGCAGCTCTAAAGGGAAAAAAATGACAGAAAGTGAAAAACAGTATGCTTTGATTTTCATTTAGACTCTGAGAGTTCTTTCTCTGGAGGGGGATAGCATTGTCCATCATGAGTCCTTTGGAATTGTCTTGGGAACACTAAGAATAGATAGCTAAGTCATTGCGAGCTGATCATTGTTACAATGTTGCTGTTACCGTGTACAATGTTTTCCTGGTTCTGCTCACTTCACTCAGCGTGTATGTAAGTCTTTCCAGGTTTTTCTGAAATCGTTTTGCTTGTCATTTCTTATACCAGTATTGTGTTGCAAGCATATACCACAACTCGTTCAGCCACTCCCCAACTGATAGGCATGCCCTCCATTTCCAATTCTTTACCACTACAAAAAGAACTACTATAGGTATTTTTGCATTTTTAAAAAAATCTCTTTAGGGTGCAGACCTGCTGTATCAAAAAGTATGAACGTTTTTACAGCCCTTTGGGCATAGTTCCAAATTGCTCTCCAGAATGGTTGTATCCGTTCACAATTCCACCAGCAGTGCGTTAGTGTCCCAATTTTCCCTTTCCCCTCCAATATTCATTTTTTCCCCTTTTTGTCATATTAGCCAGTCTGATAGGTGTGAGGTAGTACCTCAGCCTTGTTTTAGTTTACATTTCTCTAATCAATAATGATTTAAAGCATTTCTTTCATATGCTTATAGATAGCTTTGTGGATCTACTGTTCTTGTCTTACCTTGTCAGTAAAGTCCTTTTGAAAAAGCAAATTGATATCAGCTAACTGATTGATAATGCAGAACACAACAAATGTGGGCTCAGGAACTATAGTATTAGATGTTATAGCCTCTCAGGGTTACTCTTGGAATGATGAGAAGAGCAGAAGTAAACCACCCTCTGGGGAGCCAACCCAGCACCACACTGAGAGTTGGAAAGTACCCAGATCCTGTGCAACGCTTGTGTAATCTGAACTACTGAATAAGGATGGTCTCCTTGAGGACAACACTTCTGTAACTTCTGGTGGCAATGACCTCATCCTGAATTGCTATGATAAATTTCTCTTTTTCTGTAAACAAGTCCACATGACTCAGCCACTTGTTTCTGGTTGGCTGAGTTCATGCTGATGTCATCCATAGAGGGAGGGCCTTTTCCAAATTAAGGGAATTCTTAAAGATCATATCAGTTGGTCAACAACACTCATTTATGAAGTTCCTGCCATGTGCTAGCCACTGTGCTAGATTTGGAGGACAAAAAGTTATCACCGAAACAGTCCTTGACTTCAAGGAACTTGTGTTCTACAGGGGAGGACACGTATGTAAGTATATACAAAATATGCACTCAAAATCAATAGAGGTCATTTGGTGGCGAGGCACTAGCAGCTATTAGAATCAGGGAAGGCTGACTACATGTGGGAGATGGTGTTTGAGGGGAGCTTTGAAGAAAACCAGAAATTTTAAAAGGTGGAGATAAGGAGAGAATGTATTTCAAGCATGGGAGGATGGGGTGGGTGGTCAACCTGCTTAAAGGCACAAAACTAGGTGGGGAGAATATCATATATTAAGATCACTAATTAGACCAATTTGGCTGTGATATAGTTTGTGAAGGGGAGTAATGCATAATAGGGTTAAAAAGATACTTGAAGTCAGGTGGTAAAGGGATTTAAATACCAAACAGAGAAGTTATATTTGATGCTAAGAGGTAATAGGGAGCCAGTGGGATTATTGGGCAGGGCAGAGACATCGTCAGACTTGTGTTTTAGGAATTTCATTGGAGTCACTGTAGAGAGCAGCACGAGTGTGTGAGGCCCTCCTAATTTCCAAGTTTTACCTGAAGTGGACTAAACTGTAACTGGGAAAGAGTTCACAAAGTAAATAAAAATACAGCAAAGCAGACATAATCTTACATTTTAGAATGAAGGCAATATGCAGCCAGCAGGAATTCTTACCTATGGACTAGTGGTCCCTGTTTCTATTTGATTGGACACCCCTGGTTTAAGGGGATGGATTAGGGAGGGTAGAAACTTGAGGAAGACAGACCAATTGGGAGGTTATTATATAGTACAGGTGAGAGGTAATGAGGGCCTGAATTAGGGTAGTTATGGTGTGAATGGAGAGGAGAGGGTGATAGCAAGAGATGTTTTACTGTTCAGTCATTTTTCATCATGTCCAACTTTTTGTAACTCCATTTGGGGTTTTCTTGGCAAAGATCCTGGAATGACTCGCCATTTCCTTCCCCAGCTCATTTTACAGATGAGAAAACTCAGGCAAACAAGGTTAAGTGACTGGCCCAGGGTCACACAGCTAGGTAGTGTGTGGTCAGATTTGAACTCAGGAAGATGAGTCTTCCTGACTCTGGGCCTGGCACTCTATCCACTGCACCACCTGGCTGCCTCAAGAGATGCTAAGGAGGGAGTATGGAAAAGATTTTGCACCTGATTGGCTATATATGTAGTGAGGAGGAACTAAGGAGTCAAGAATTACTTTACAGTGGTGGCTTTGGTTGAATGGAAAAAAGGTGGTGACTTCGATCAAAATCAGGAATTTCAGAAGAGCAATGTGTTTGGAAGGAAAGTGTCAGAAATGGGACAAAAACTCCAGGATGCCTGCCTCCGTTATTCTGTTGGTTTGGTGGGAATGACGTCTGCTTGCTATAAACATGATCCTATCTCTAGCACAAATGCAATTTTCCTGACAACAAGGTAGTAGGGCAGAGAGATGATGATAATGATGAAGAACAAGGATGAGAGCCCCAAAGCTCAATTTTATTTTATTTCTTCAGAACTCTAAGCATTTGAACATATGCTCATTTACATAGTGACAGCTGTCTTAATTAGGATGAAACATTTATTTAAAAATTCATCTCATGAATGTGAGCTAAACCATGATCCTTCCAAGATCATGAAATTGAAAGGTTGAGAGAAAATTATATCCTGTAAGCTTAGTTAAAAGTTCTTGACTACCAATTACTTAACCAAATGTCCTTGTACACACACATTACTTACTCTCTAAGCCTCAGTTTCCTTATCTGTAGATGAGTATAATATGTGTAACACTGGCCTTACACTATTGTTATAAACATCATATGAGAAAGTAGCCATAAATGATCCCTAATTGTAAGTCTGTTTGATATTTCTTATTTCAGTGGAAGTGTGAGTTCACTGATGTGGGTAGGACTTCCAGCAGTGTGAATCACACAGCTCAATATCTTCTCATCCTTTTCTTCTCTTGACCACTTTCTCTCATAATTCCTTTCCTGGAGAGCTTTCCTTTAAATCTCTCTTTGTTGTCCAGTCATTTTAAGTCATGTCTGACTCTTCATGACCCCATCTGGGGTTTTCTTGGCAAAGATACTGGAGTGGTTTGCCACTTCCTTCTCCAGTTAACTTTACAAATGAGGAAACTGAGGCAAACAGGTTTAAGTGACTTGTCCAGGGTCACACGGCTAATAGGCGTCTGAGGCCAGATTTGAACTCAGGTCTTCCTGACTCTCTGTCTCACCTTAATGGTATTGATCCCTACTCCATCTGGTGAGCAAAAGGGTCAAGGTGATAGCGAAGCAGAGTTTAGTTTTCCTGTTATAGATTAGCCTAAAACCAATTTATGGTAGAAAAATTTGACATACTGAAGTAGGTGGAAAAACTAGTCCAATAGCCCCAGGCGTGGGATACATAAGGAAGACCATAGAGAGGGACTAAAGAAAGGGAGTTTTTATCAGGCCACAATCTGCTCTGCTTGTTTGACTAACTTTTTAAGAGTGCCCAGACCAGGATTAATCCATCACACGAGACACTTGATCAATATGATTTGATAGTGGTTATGATGAAAAATGCCAAATAAATGAGCCAAATGGGGCAAGAAGTGAAAGCACACTGGGAATTTAGAAAGGCATGAGACCAGACTTCCTTTGGGGTTGAAAAAAATGTTAATTTTTTTAGTCTCCTCTTTCCTCCCACCCTGTTGACAGTTCTCATTTCTACAGCTGCTCCACCTGAATTTCCAGTTTGAGGGAGCCCTCCTCCCCTTGCGCCTCTGGAGTACTTTGTGAAAAGGCGGATAAGGAGACAGAATTCAATGCAAGGTGGGGCCCCCAATCTGGCTCCCAAACTTCTGGTACTCGGCTATACAAACCCTTGTGGGCAACTTGGTGGTTGTAATTGTGAGGCTCATAAAACCTCCCACCTCTATTTTCCCAAACTACAACTCAGGCCCAACCTTAACTACAGGTGAAAATAGACAGTAATAATAGATGGCAACTGACATCATGTGATTTTTAAGTGAGGCCTTCTTCTCTGTCCCCTCACTCCCACCCCAAGCACTATCACCATTGCCACTCAATACCTCTCCTTGAAATTCCACAGAGATTCGTTCTTTTGGCTAAAAGTTATACAGCTACTTCTAGGAGTAAAAGACGAAATCCTCTCATATATCTTAGTATGAATATCTTTACCAGATGCTTTCCTAGAAAGCAAGTTGAGGAAAACGTAGAAAGTATTAGAGAGAATTGGATCTACTCCCCTCCCTCCTTCCTTTTCTCTAGTGAGGGTGGGAGGGGGATAATAGCATGAAAAAGAAAGTTATGGTAAAAGAGAATGGGGGCTGCACAGGAAAGGATCCATGAGGAACCTCACCTACTTGACAATTTTGCCAAGAATAACGCCTACCCAGCCCCATCATATGAGATCCTTCATAAATTGGAACAAAAAAACCCCAAACAAATAAACAAACCAAAAGACCCTAAAACTTTCTAGATGGAGAGCCACACATACAAGAACTCCATAAAAAAGGACTTTGATGAATGACTATATTTCGGACGTCTGTCTCTCTCTGATCCTCTGTTTCTCTGACTTCTCTCTCTCTCTCTCTCTCTCTCTCTCTCTCTCTCTCTCTCTCTCTCTCTCTCTCAGAGTTGGAGTATATTGTGAATTTGAACCCTCCATACATATCATTCCATTCTTAAGGTGAAATGTTACAGTTCCCTCTTGGCTTTCTCTTCTGGAGATGACATCCTGGCATTCAGAATTTGTCTTTCTTGTGCTCTAAAATCCTGTCCAAAAATATAAATTCACTAACATAATTATTTTGGATGCTAATGGATGAAAATTGTTAATGATCAGTGTTTTTAGCTACATGTTTGATTATGTGAAAAGGAATTATTAATTTATTGTTATTGAAATGGAATGCAATTTTCATCTTTTATGAGTGCTTTTTTGTGATATGGGTAATTATCTCTGTGCAAAGGAATTAGAATTTTGGAATGGGTAAAAAATAGGTAATTTCTACAACAGTGTTGGGAATCTATACCTAGAGAATTTTTTTTTCACTTGTAAGAATCTTTTTAAAACCTAAGATAAGACTTGCACCTGAAAAAAACCATAACTTTTGTGGCTGTCTGTAGTCTGAAGAAAATCAGGACTTTTAGGCCCCTCAGGAATTTTTTATGTGAATAAGCACCTTGGGAGCAAAGCCAGTTGTATGTGCTACAACCCTAACTCATTTCAGGACTTCCCAAGAATTATGATTTCATTGAGATGGGCATTCCAGCCACCTGTGCAGATTCCAACCCTCCATTTCTAAGTAGATATTCTTTGGGGCATATCATGGCCACAAATCTTCACCACTCAGCGGCCAAACTTGGAATAATAAATGGCTAAACTTAGAGTGTGGAAGCTCCACTAAGCACAAGGCTTGTTTTATACGTTTTTTCCTCCCACAGTTCCTGGACTAATTCTCAGCAAGTAATGCGTTGATGAGTTGAAACTTGTAATACGCTCCTTGGATGCTCTGCCCATCCCTCAACCCTCAAGCCCCCTTGCATGTTACAATGGCCTCCTGACTGGCTTCCTTTTCCTCTCCTCTATCTTCCACGCAGTTGCCAAAAAGATATTCCTAAAGCAAAGGTCTTCTAACCTTATCACCACTCCTGTGCTCAATAAACTGCAGTGGCTCCTTAAGACCTCTGTGATCAAGTCCCATCTCCTTTTGCAAGCGGAGCACTTTATCACCTGTATCTAATCTATCTTTCCAGCTTTATTATAGATTGTCTTCTCGCTGTTCCTCACATCTTTATCCTGTCTCTGTAACATTACACAAACTATTCCCTGTGCCCACCTCAGCTCTGCCTCCTAGCATCTCAAGCTTCTTTCAAAGATGAACTGAAATAACACCTCCTATGTGAGGCCTTTCCTGATCTAGGCAGCTGCTGGTGCCTCCCCCATACCTCTGCCCCAGCCAAATTTGTTGTGGTTTAATAATTTTCAGTCATTTCTGACTCTTTGTGACCCCTTTGGGAGTTTTCTTGGCAAAGATACTAGAATGGTTTGCCATTTCCTTCTCTAGCTCATTTTTGCAGATGAGGAAACTGAGGCAAAGAGAGTTACGTGACTTGCCCAAGGTCACACATGGGGTAAGTGTCTGAGGCCAGATTTGAACTTCAGGCCTGGCACTCTATCCACTAAGCCACCTAGTTGCTCCCCCCAATCAAATAACCTTGCACTTCATTTGCATATATAAGTTTATCTTCTTATACATGTACATATTACACTTCTACCACTTGCACACTTCCCAATAAAATACAAACTCATTAGGGGAGGAATTGATTCATTAAAAAAAAAAAATCTCTGTATCCCCAGTGCCTAGCACAGTGTCTACTACATAATAGGCCCTTAATAAATGCTTGTTAATTAATTGATTGAGTAGTGAGGCTGATCCTTGAAGGACAAAAACTTAGTCTATTATCAAGCTCATATTTGTAGTCTTCCCAGCATGGTAGGGCCTGCCAGGGCTTGCTGGCACTCTGTCAGCATGGTTCTCAGGAACCTGGAGTCCTGTTCACAATATAATGACAAATCTAACCTGGACTTTGGTGAAGGCATATCTATTGTACCTGGCACAAAAGAAGGAATGAATGAGTCAGTCCATATTAGCAAGGACCATATGTTTTCCCTCCCTCAAATTGTGAAACTTTTGGGGAAATTGTTTTTATTATTCTGCATTTTAAGGGAAGATAATTTAGATGATGAGATCGTTCTATATTCATAATATTTTTTAGAAAAGTTTCAGTTTGTGTGGTCGTTCTGTCTTGTGTCCTATTTTTTGAATATTTGAATTTCCCATGCATTGAATTTAAAATTGAACAAAAACCCAAACTGGTCCATGTTTAGTTTGCATTCTCTGCTACTTAAAGACTTTACATTAACATTTAAATGCTCTGTGTCTTGGAGCATCTGTATCTCAGAAGAATCAGAGTTGTAGATGACCCAAAGGCAATGGAAAAGTGCCTGGCATCCTCAGTGTTACTGAGGGTGATGTGCAAGAGAAATGGTATAAAGAGCTTTCTCAAGCATGTGTATAACTAACAAAGTAGGAGAGCTAGGCATATGATGAAGATGAAGAAACAGAATGGGAATAAAGAATAGGAAACCGTAACCTAGGACTATAGGGTATAGGACTTCGAGATGAACTAGTCTAAGACTTTCATTTTGTAGGTGACAATACTGATTTTGAGAGTGGAATATCCCAACGAGCAAAGGGTAGATTTCAACTCAAGCAAACAACTATTTGTTGAATACTTCCCCAGGGTCTGTGAGGGTCACAATAGAAATAGCAAAGCCACTGACCTCAAGAAATTTACAGATGAGTTGGGGGTTTCTTAGTAGATTTGTAGGACTGACCTATCATTGGTGGCATCACTGTACCGTGTCAAAACAAAGAATCAAAAAAAGCAAGAGAAAAAATTTGTCACAAGGGTGAGTTTGGTATAGAAGAAAGAATGAGAAATTCTCAGGTTGTAGAAAGACCCCCTTCCAAAGATACCACATGAATTCCTCTTATGTATGGCCTTCCCTCCCCTCTTCCACTTAAAAAGACCCCCTGCCAGAGGCCAGGATAAAGCTTCATCATGGCAATCCACCCTTTTCTATTGTCTGTCCAAAATGTCAATCTTTCCAAACATATTGCTAGGTGCCAAGGTAATCTGGCATCCAGAATTTGTCAAGCCTACTCTTAAATTTCTTCTAAAATAAATCGAGTTGGGGAGACAATGCATACACCTTTGAAACAATTAGAGAGAGAAACTGTCTACAACTGTATTAAATTGTGCAGTATGGAGAACAAACTCATCCATATGTATATCGTAGAATCTCCAAGCTGGAGTGACTCCCCAGAATCATATAGTTGAACTCAAATTTGAGCAAGCAGAGTTCATCTAGCCTCCATCTGAATATCTCCCAATGATGGGTCATTTACTCCCTTTAGAAGAAGTTCATTCTGCTTTATGTCAGAGGAAACACTAATGCTTTGTAACTTTGTTTACTGCTCCTCATCCTTCCTTCTGGAATCAAATATAATATATCTATTTCCTCTTCACGTGGTAACAGGACCCTAACATGTTTTTACAGATCTTTTCATACTATGGTTTTGTGTGATCCTGCACTAGCCTGACTACCTTTCTCTGGACCAGCTTTGGTTTGTCTGTTTCCTTCCTAAAATGCAGGATCCAGAACTGGAACATAATGCCCCATATGTGGTCTAACTAGGTAAAAGTACAGTGGGACCATGACCTCCCTCTTTTTGAATATTGTCCATTTATGAATCCTGAGACTGCTTTGGCTTCTGTTAGCTGCCATGGCAAGCTCTTGACTGACATTGACCTTATAATCAGCTAAAATCTCCATGTCTTTGACATGAATTAATAGAGTTATAGATTTATACCTGGAAGAGGTCTCAGAGATCACTTAGCCAAATCTTTTCATTACAGAGAGAATTATTGTCCAGACATATCTTTTGTTACCTTATACTTCTTTAGTTGGCTTTTTTAAAAACTGAGGTGTGGAAATTAGACAGAAAGTCTGGTGTAGTAGATAGAGGGCTGGCCTTTGAATTGAGAAGACTGAGGTTCAAAGGCTGCTTATGATAGATACTAGTTGTGTGACCATGGACAAGTCACAGGTCCTCAGTGTTATCCAGGAAACTCTCCAGTATTCTTAAGTTATAGAAAACTCACAGATCTGCTTTGGTAGACATATAGAGTTCCCTACACTGATGAGATTATAGTTTCAAACCATAAGAAATTTCAGAATTGACATTAATTTAATGTAATTTCATTAAATTTTATCTTCATTCAGCCTAATAATGGGTTGAAATCTTTTGGCATCTTACTATCCAGTATATTAGCTGTCTCTCCCATTTATGCCATTTGTGTATTCAATAAGTCTACTATCTATGCCTTCATCCAAATCATTGATAAAACATGTAATTTAATTTAACAAGTGTTTAAACAAGTGTTTACTTAGTGCTTACTAAGATCATGAGATTTAGAGTTGAGGGGTCTTAGAATTATTTCATCCCAAATCCTTGTTTTCAAATTACATTTTATTTTTTAAAGAATTTCTTTTCTTTCTCTCCTACTCTGTCCCCCACCCTCAACTCCTAGCCTCCCAAAAAAAAGAAAAAGAAAAGAAAAGAAAAAAAAGTCCTAATGGAACCTGGCATATAATGAGGCAAAGCAAATTCTTTCATTGGCTAAGTCGAAAAGATTGGTCTCATTCTGCATTTTATGTCCATCACTTCTCTGCCAGGAGATGGGTAGCATACTTTATCTTTGGTCCTTTGGAGGCGTGACTTGTCATTACATTGGTCAGAGTTCTCAAATATTTCAAAATTATTTTCCCTTGTTGTTATTTTCATATGTGTTATGTTTTTGGTTCTTCTTCACTTTGCATCAGTTCATATGAATCTTCTCAGTTTTCTCTAAACTCTTCATTTTGTAATTTTTTTAATAGCACAATAACATCCTGTAACATCCATGTGCCGCAGTTTGTTTAGTCATTCCCCAACAGGTAGGCATAGCCTTCATTTCAAGTTTTTTGCTATGTTCAAAAGTGGTTTAAATATTTTTGCGCCTGTGTATCTTTTTCTTCTTCTTTGGTCCCTTTGTGGGTAGAGGCCTACTCATAGTATCACTGGGTCAAAAGGTACATGAAGTGTAGTGACTTTTGAAGTAATGCTTTCCAGAATGGCTGGACCACTTTCCAGCCCCACCAACAATACATTAAATGTACTTATTTTTTCACAGTTTCTCCAGAAGTTGTTACTATCTTCATCAAATGATGATAATAATAATGATAGCTAACATTTACATATCTCTTACAATGTGCCAGGCACTGTGCTAAGTGCTTTTTGGTTGCTCATTTGATCCTCATAACAACCCTGAAAGGTAGGTGCTATTTTACACATAAGTTAACTGAGACAAACAGGGGTTAAATGACTCACCTAGGGTCACAGTTAGTACATGTCTGAGATTCAATTTGAACTCAGGCTTTCTTGATTCCAGGCCCAGCCCTGTATCCCACGGTCCCACTTAGCTGCCCTGTAATTGTGTAATCTTTGTCAATGTGATGGTTTCTGATTAGAGCAGATTAATTTATATTTCCATAACTTTGGAGTAATTTTTCTAGGGGTTGTTAAAAGCTTGGATTTCTTTAAAAAAATATCACCGGAGGACTTGTGGAGGCAGAGCCAAGATGGTGGAGTAGATAAGCTCTCAGCTGAGCTCTCCCAACATTCTCCTCCAAATGATTTCAAAATAATGCCTCAAATTGACTTGTGGGCCAACAAAAGGTCAGTGTGAGACATTCTTATGGCCCAGAAAAGCAGAATATTAAATGCATCATTTTCAGATCATAATGCAATAAAAATTACATTTAAAAAGTGGTAATGGAAGCTTAGTTTAAAAAGGCAATTAGAAACTCAATGAGCTAATCCTAAAGAATGAGTGGGTCAAAGAACAAATTGTAGAAATAACCAATCATTTCATCGAGGAGAATGATAACAATGAGACAACACTACAACATTTGTGGGATGCAGTCAAAGCGGTACTTAGGAGAAAACTTATATCTCTAAATGTATACATCAGTAAAAGAGAGAAAAAGCAGATCAATGAATTGGGCATACAACTTAAAAAACTAGAAACATAAAATATTAAAAATCCCCAATTAAACATCAAAATGTAAACCTTGAAAATCAAAGGTGAGATTGATAAAATTGAAAGTAACAAAACCATTGAACTAATAAATAAAAGTGGGAGCTGGTTTTGTGTGAAAAAACATGATAAAATAAATAAAGCATTAGTTAATTTTATTTAAAAGAAAGAAAGAAGAAAACCAAATTACCGGTATCAAAAATGAAGAGGGTGAATATACCAAATGAATATGAAGTTAAAGCAGTTACTAGGAGTTATTTTGACCAGTTATATGCCAGTAAAACCAACAGTTTGAGTATGATGGATCACTACTTAACAAAAATATAAACTGCCCAGATTAATAGAAGAGGAAATAGAATACTTAAATGACTCTATCTTAGAAAAAGAAACTGAAAAAACATAAAAGAGCTCCCTAAGAAAAAATTCCCAGGAACAGATGGATTCATAAGTGAATTCTACCAAACATTTGAGTAATAATTAATCTTTTTTTTTTAATTTTTATTTTGTAATGTTTAATAATCACTGCCATACAATTGCGATTTTATCCCTCCCCACCTACTCCCCACTACCCCCCTCCCTCCCCACTACTGCATACAATTCTGTATAGATTCTACATATACTTTCCTATTGAGTATATTTTCACTATAGTCATGCTATGTAGTCAGACTAAGATAAATGAAAGAAATCGTATAACAAATCAGAACATGATACACAAACACATACACATACACAAACATGATCTGCTACAATATGTGAGTGACTTCCATATTTCTCTCTCTGAGTGTGGCAGGCATTTTGCCTTGAGATCCTCCATTGGGATTTTTTTTTTTTTTTTTGGTAAGAAGTTCTTGTGTTATTACAAAAATCTAAGTCTACCAGAAAAAACTCTCACACACTGTGGTTGTTGCTGTGCATAAAGTTCTCCTGGTTCTGCTCCTTTCACTCAGCATCAGGTCATATAAGTCCTTCTAGGCCTCTCTGAAGTATTCTTGTTCATCATTTCTTATGGCACAATAGTACTCCATTACATTCATATACCATAATTTATTCAGCCATTCCCCAATTGATGGACATCCCCTTGACTTCCAGTTTTTGGCAACTACATAGAGTGCTGCTATAAATATTTTTGTACATGTGGGACCTTTTCCCATTTTTATGATCTCTTGGGGATACAGTCCTAGTAGCGATATTGCTGGGTCAAAGGGTATGCACATTTTTGTAGCCCTTTGGGCATAGTTCCAAATTGCTCTCCAGAATGGTTGGATGCGCTCGCAGCTCCACCAACAATGAATTAGTGTTCCAGCTTTCCCTCATCCTCTCCAGCATTTATCATTTTCTTGTTCTGTCATGTTTGCCAATCTTATAGGTGTGATGTGGTACCTCAGAGTTGTTTTGATTTGCATCTCTCTAACCAATAGTGATTTAGAGCATTTTTTCATATGATTATAGATAGCTTTAATTTCTTCCTCTGAAAATTGCCTGTTCATATCCTTTGACCATTTATCAATTGGGGAAGGAATAATTAATCTTAATGCTATATAAACTAGTTGAAAAAATAGGTAAAGAAGGAGTCCTACCAAATTCCTTTTATGGCACAAATATAGTTTTGATTCCTAAATTGGGAACAGCAAAAACAGAGAAAGTAAACTCTAGACTAATTCTCCCAAAGAAAATTGATGCAAAAGTTTTAAATAAAACACTAGCAAGGAGGTTATACTAATATATCACAAAGCTCATATAGTAGGACCACATGAGATTTATACCAGGAATGCTGGCCTGGTTCAATACTAGGAAAACTATCAGCATAACTCACCATATCAATAATGACAAAAATCATATGATTATATCAATAAATGCAGATAAAGCATTTGACAAAATGCAACACTTACTCCTATTCAAATTGTGAGCAAGCATAGGAAAATCTGTCTAAAATCAAGAGCAAGCATTATATATAAAGGCCATAAACTTGTAGCCTTTATAATAAGATCAGGAGTGATGCAAGGATGTCCATCATCATCGCTGTTTTTCAATATTGTACTAGAAGTGCTAGCTATAGCAATAAGACAAGGAAAAGAAACTGAAGGCATAAAAACAGGTAACAAGGAAACAAAACTATCACTCTTTTCAGATGATATGATGCTATACTTAGAGATCTCTAGAGAATCAACTAAAAAACTATTTGAAAGAATTAACAACTTCAGCAAAATAGTAGGATATAAAGTAAGCCCACGTAAATCATCAACATTTCTATATACCACCAACAAAACTCAGCAAGAAGAGATAGAAAGAGGAATTCCATTAAAAATAACTGGAGACAATATAGAATACTTGGGAATCTACCTATAAAGATAAACCTAGGGATTTGATGAATATAATTCCAAAACATTTTATACACAAATAAAGAGAGATCTAAACATCTAGAGAAATATTAATTTCTCATGGGCAGGCTGAGCTAATTTAATAGTCCTATCTAAGTTAATTTATTTATTCAGTGTCATGCCATCACATTAGCAAAGAAGTATTTTATAGAGCTAGAAAAAAATAGTAACATAATTTATCTGGAGGAGCAAATGGTCAAGAATATCAAGGGAATTCATGAAAAAAAAATGTTAAGGAAGGAAGGCTAGCTGTTCCAGATCTCAAACTGTATTACAAAGTGTAATCATCAAAACAATCTGGTGCTGACCAAGAAACAGAGTGGTAGATCAGTGGAATAGATTAAGTATGCAATACACAGTAGTAAACGACCACAGTAATCTAGTGTTTGATAAAGCCAAAGATCCAAGCTTTTGAAGTAAGAACTCACCATCTGAAAAAAATTTATGGGAAAACTGGAAAGCAGTTTGGCAGAAACTAGGCATAGAACAACATTTTATACAGTCTGACAAGATGCAATCAAAATAGATAAATGATTTGGACATAAAGGGTGATATCATCAATGGATTAGGGGAGCATGGAAAAATATACCTGTCATATCTATGGATAAGGGAAGAGTTTATGACCAAACAAGAGATAGAGAGAATCACAGGAACTAAAATGGATAATTTTGAGAACACAAAGTTTAAAAAGCTTTTTCACAAGCAAAACTAATTCAGCCAAAAATTAGGAAGAAAACAAGAAACTGGGGGGAAAATTTATAGAAAGTTTCTCTGATCAAGGTCTCATTTCTCAAATATGTAGGAAACGGAGTCAAATTTATGAAGAAAAAAATAAGAGCCATATCCCAGTTGATAAGTGGTCAAAGGACATGAACAGGCAGTTTTCAGAAGAAGAAATCAAAACTATCAATAGTCACATGAAAAAATGCTCTAAATCATTACTGATTAGAAAATTGCAAATAAAACAATGCTGAGGTACCACCTCATACCTATCAGATTGGCTAACATGATAGAAAAGTAAAATGATAAATGCTAGAGAGGGAGTGGAAAAATTGGAAAACTAATACATTGTTGGTGGAGTTGTGAACTGATTTAACCATTCTGTAGAACAATTTGGAATTATGCCCAAAGGTCTACAAAATTGTGTATACCCTTTGACCTGCAAATACCTCTACTAGGTCTGTGTCCCAAAGTGATCAAAGAAAAGGGAGAAGGACCTATTTGTACAAAAATATTTATAATAGCTCTTTTTGTGGTAGTAAAGAACTGGAAATCAAAGGGATATCCATCAACTGGAGAATGGCTGAACAGGTTGTGGCATATGATTGTGGTTAAATATTATTGTGTTATAGGAAATGACAAGTAGGATGATTTCAGAAAAGATCTGGGAAGATTTATATGAACTCTTGCAAAGTGAAGTAAACAGAACCAGAAGATAATTGTACACAGTAACAGCACTATTGTAACCATGATCAACTGTGAATGAATTAGCTCCTCTGATCATGACAATTATCCCGGACAATTCCACGGGACCCAGGATGAAGAATGCTATCCACTTCCAGAGAGAGAACTGATGAACTCTGAAGGCAAATTGAAGCATACCTCTTTTTAACTTTCTTTTTTAAAATTTCGTTTGTGTTTTCTTTAACATAGTTAATATAGAAATTTGTTTTGTATGACTTCTCATGTATAATCTATATCAAAATTGCTTACCTTCTCAAGGAGGAGGGAGAGGTAGGAGTCTGGGAGAGAATTTAGAACTCAATAAAAATAGATTGTTGAAATAATTTTACATGTAATTGGGAAATAATGAAATAAAAAATATTTTTAAAAATTGCCTCTTTCCCCTTTTTCTTCCCTCATTCTATGTATCTATGTATCTATCTATCTGTCTGTCATTCTATCTTCTGTCTATCCTATCTTCTATAACCATTTACCTACTGATGAACAAGTCTTTTTTATACAAATTTGAATTAGTTCTTTATATATCTTGGATATGAGACTTTTATCAGAGAAACTTACCGTAAATTCCTCCCTTCCCCTCCTGATACTTCTAATTCCTCAGTTTACCATTGAGGGAAGTGAGGCCCAAAGAGAAATAATTATTTTCCATGGTTCCACAAGCAGCAAGCACATGAATCCAGGACTTCAATGGCAGGTCTAGATCCATTTCTTTTTCCATATGATATGAGAACAGAGCCAAACCAATTAGTTCCTCAAAGGTAGGAACCGTGTATATCCTACTCTTATGCACTCCAAACAGCCCTTTTAAGGGCCTGCTGCCCATAGGAGCCATTCAAATGTTGACCATCTATGATAATACAGTCAACTCAGTTACTGTGGCAGAGGGAATATGGAATAGAAATGAAAATAGAAAGCTTAAGGGATCGAAATACAGACCATTCTTAAACTTCACTTTTGCTGGGAGTTTCCATTTTCTCTTGCAGCGTAACTTCTGAACAAAGCTCCTGACAAAATTAAATAGAAAATTTGACTTTCATCTTTTTTTCCTGCCCCCTCCCACTTGTGGTTCCACATGCAATAAAATGTTCAAAATATGGGCAGTAGAAAGAGTAGAATGTAATCTTCTTGAAGTCAGAGACCATTTTATGCATAGCTTCAATATGTGGTACCATGCCTGGCACATTGTAGGGGATTTAAAAATGCTTGTTAAAGGAATGAATGAGTGAAAATGAGGAGCAAATGCTCTGAAAAACCTTTGCCTTGTATCATCAAGAATCATCAGATCCCTTTGTTGGAAGGAACTTTAGAGACTATCTTATGTAACCCTCTCATTTTGCAGATGAGGAAATTGAAGTGAAGTGATTTGCTAAAGGTCACACGGATTGAAAGGTTTTTTTCCCCCATGGAATTACCTTTTTCTCCCTACAGGTCATGGGAAATTCTTTAATATTCTTAAGGAAGAAATTGAGATCTTTTCAAAAGGTACCTCTTAGTAAATCCCAATAAGCCATTTATTGAAAGAGATGGTAGTTTTCTGAACTCAAGAAACAGCAGGGATGATGGAATAAACTGGAAGAATCCTACTTCAAATAGCTTAATATTTGAATATCTGGGCAGCAACAGCATGATCCTAAGGACTGTTACATGAAAAGACCATGATTCCATGTTAAAAGTATGCTTTAAAGCTACCCCCCCACCTCCCTTCCTGTTCCCCAGCTTGGATGATGTAAGACCCTTAAATCCCAAGAGTGGATGCAGAAAATTGAAACTGAACAATTTCTAGTAGCTTCCAATTGGCAAGGTCTTTACCTCAATTTTTAAAAAAAACTTTGCAAACTTATTTAGGTGATTCCTCTGGGAAAACCAGTCCAGAGAAGGAACCTTCTCATACCATAGTATCCCGTTTCTAAGACAGACAGAAGACTTCCTTCAGGATGACTGGCTTGATCTCCCACCCCTCCAGAAAAAAAAAAGAGAATACAACAATCAAATATTAGAATCCTCCTGTAAATTACTCCTGAGCTCTTCGTCACTTCTATGAGCTTACCAAGTTTTATTTTGTATTATACTTGTTTCTATCCATGTCTTATCTCTCCCAATAAATTATAAACATCTAAAAGGCAAGGTATTTACCTTATTCAACTTTGTATCTGCTCTTTGCTGCATAGTAAAATTCTAGGCAAATAGGAGGGACTTAATAACTGATGGGCAAATATTGAATGAAAAGTCTTTGAAATCCTGAGAAAACATTTCCCTAATCTTTTTTTCTTTGATGTTTCTTCCGTCTCTATTATCTGCTGCCATTTTGTCTTTAGCTCACTAGGAAAACTAAAAAGATAGCGGTCAAGGATGATCAGAAAGCTTAGGTGAGTGGCAAATTGGTATGGTGGAAAGAATACTGGACTAATTCTCAGGAAGACCTGAGTTCAAAACCTACCTCTGATATCAGCTATCCGAAAAGAGAAAGTCTTAATGTACTTATCTGCATAAAGAAAATTATAATGACACCGTACTAAGTATTTGGGAAGCTATAAGGTGTTGGCTAAATGTGAGCACATAATATGAATATAGAAATCCTGGATCTCCTGAAAGAGTAGGTAAGACAATAAATGAGCATAGATCACTAAATATTAATCAGGAAAAAGTGTTTTTCTGGTCCCCACCTGTGAGACTTGGAACAAGTCACTTAATTTCTATGTTTTCTCATTAAGTGACATTAAAAAAAGGGCCTTATCATCTGATTTGTTGCTCTACTCTAAAGATTACTGGGCCTTTCCATCTGACTTGAAGTTGAAGCATGCTATGAACCCTTATTTTCCCTTTATTATAATGTATGCTTCTTGAGAGCAGAGATTATTTCATTGCTATTTGTATCTCTTGAGCCTAGAAAAGAACACAGCAAGAACTTAGTAAGTACTTGATAAATGTTTTTGTCAATTAATTAATCAGTTCAATCATTTATATATCTACGGTATCAAACTCAAATGGAAACTAGGCCATTAATCCATAAATAAAGATCCCTAAGAGCTGCATATTGAATTAGAAAACCACATTTTAACATTTTCTATGTTCTACTGAATTGTTATGTTGTTAAATATTTTCCAATTACATGTTACTCTGGTTAGGGCTACACCCTGGGGTGTTGCGGCCAGATGGTGGGTCACCTGCTCGCTGCCTATGTTTTGACACCTCTGAATTAGGTGACTTTTAAGGGACTTTCTGGTTCTAAATCTATGATGGTATGACTCTGGTGGAGGAAAAAAGGAACTAAAAATTAATTCTGTATTCATCTTCCCTCATCGACAAATCTTTCGAACTATGAACTCGATTTTAAAAAGGCTTTCCACTATCAGGTATGCTTCTTCAGATTAAAGACCATGTTTTATTCCTTATTCAGCATTGCTCTCTTCTTTGCACAGGCAGTGGTAGGTGCTCAATAATCACATGGTGAGTGCAATAAAACAAGTTCAATGTTGAGTTTTTAGGGCCTATACTGGTTTCTCCACAAGCACTTAGTTGCACAATGCTTGACAAACCACTATTACATGGGGACACACCTGTCCCTGCAGCAAGGAAAAGACCAGTTGGCCTCGATGACTGTCTTGACTGTCTTCACTTTCTCTGGAAGGGAATCACAGAAGAGGAGCAATATTGAAATTTCAAGTGTTTCATTTTGTCTGCAGAAGTCTCTAGAAAGAACTCTCCATTAACACAGAGCTCGACACTATAGAAATTCCTTTATTAGGTACGGGAGCCAAGACATTCTGTTTGTCAAGGGCTCTATCCCCAGAGCTGAGAGTCCACATAGGGGAATGAAGCAAGCCTTCCCACTTTGTCACCACAAAATCAATGAAATCTTTCAGCTTAATCAGAGCATTTGGCACATTCTTTTTTTTTTTTTCTTCAGATGGTTGTAAATTTTGCAAATGTGTCTTCACTCAGTGGAGGCCAATTGGTCAGCTGCAAACTTGGCACAGGGAGGAAGCATGTGTGCTGGGCAGTCTGGAGGAACAAAATGTTCTGTTTCACTTCTGAGATCTGTGAGGCGAATGAAATCAGGACTCAACCCAGGACACAGAGAGGGCCCTGCCTAGAGCTGCTCAGTGAGGGACTAAAGGGAAAGCAAAAGACATAGGAGAGCTAACAAAGGGAAAATCACAATGCAGCAGTCCAATGACAAAAGCAAAAAAAATTAAATTAAAATAAATTTAATGCAGAGAGAGAGACTGTGTGTGTGAGAGAGAGAGCGAGAGCGAGAGAGAGATTGAAAAAGATAGCACTTTCATTTAGTTTGTGATATTTGCAGGAATGAAAGTGGAAATTCAGAGCTTTTGAGTGATTGTACTTTAAGAATAAAAACTGACCTTTTATGTAAGAGCACTGGAGACATTATGTAAAATGTCTCAAACATACCATAGAGTATGTAATCTTTACACAGGAAAACTTTAGGCCACAAGGGAAAATAACATGACAGAAAACCATTTAGAATTGCCTCTAGCTGGGGCTAGTCCCACCTACCTGCTGCTAAAATGCCTTTCTCAGCTTTGAATTTGACATCTAAATATTTTACATGTTTGGAGTACTGCCTTCCTTAGAGCTTTCACGTTTAAGGGAGTTGACAAATGTAATCTGCTTTGTTTTTGTCTTTAAACAGAATTTTTAAAGTTAAAAAAATTGTTTATATATACATACATACATACATATACATATATACACACATCTCTACATATATACACACATACACATGCATATATACATACAATACATATATACCTACATATCCATACATATATACATATCCACACATATATACACATATACACATACATAGGTACATATACACACATAATACACACACATATACATACATATGTACACATACATACACAAACTCTAGGAGGTATGGGGAAAACACTATGACTGCCACTACAACCAAACCCTAGCTGTGTAGTATATGCTTAAAGAGTATTTTAAAGTTCATATTTAAAAAGCAGTTTTGAGAGTTGAATGGTGCTTTTGTGCTAAGGCACGGATCAACTATTCTACTGAATTCTTCTAACCAAGTCTTCGTATGTAAAAGCCCTAACTTTACAGATCGCCTCCGGTGAGTGTTCTCACATGCTGCTGGCCCTAGGCCTTCATGCTCCTGTACAAGGCCAGAGAGCAGGTCTGTGCTAAGGGTTTAAGCATATTTAAAAGTGAAAAAAAGTGTCCAAGAGACTGTTTCTAAAAAGAATTCTTTCACCAACCCTCTTCCCAATTAAATCAAGGCTGTCATAATGTTTTTAGGTTAATATGCCCTTGGAAAAAAAAATCAAACCAAAAAAATCCCCCTCCCCAGCCCTGCAAAAAATACACCCTTATTTTTCCAATGTACAAAACCACAGACTCGAGGAGCCAGAAGACTCAGCTGGTCTTTGTAAACCAGTTTATAGCTTTCAGCTGAAGTCTCTAAGTGAGAGTTCTCATTCTCAGCTGTGAGCTCCCTGCTAGCTCCCTGAGGCCTCTGACCCCATTTCCATGGAGACAGAGGTTGGAAGGGTAAAAAGAAGTTAAGGGGGAAAGTTTTTTCAAGGCAGTATTTTAAAACTCGTTTTTCTATAGTCCTCTCTCAGCAATAGTCATAGAAGATAAACCTAGACCCCTGGCTGAGGGCTTGACATACTGGTTTCGGTTCTGGATGGCTGCGACTGTGGAAATGCGCTTTGGAAGACCTGGAACGAAGGCAGAGGACTGGAAGGATACATTTTCATCCCCTTCCCCCCTCCCCTCCCCCCGCCCCCTGAAAAAAATCCTCGACCTGGTTTTGGCCCATTCCTTTAGGTCCCAAAAAGGAATTGGGTGGTTGTTGTCAGACACCAGTGGAAGGAGATTGTCTTCACTGTCCTGGGCCCAGAGTTCTGACTGGGAGCTCTGTGCGTGGGCCAGCATAACTAGGCTTCACTGTTTGGATCCGACTTCAGTGAGTCTACAAACATCAGAAAATGTGGGCCTTGAGATGAATTAGCCAAAGGGGGAAAAATTAACCAGAGGACTTTTCTTCCCATAAATCAATTAATCATCATCTTTGGAGTTAGCATTGCTCTCCCGGCTAGCTTGATTTTGGGAACACAGACAGAAGTATAAAATCTACAGGAGAGCCGATGCTGGAATTTTTAAGTTATTCATTTTTATTCTTTGTTAGTGCCTAGGCATACTTTAAAATAGATTTATACCTCTGTATCTGCCTTAGATAATACTCTCACACTCATTATTTAAAATGAAATCTACTCAGATGTATATGCCTTAATGATCTAACAGGGTTGCATTTTAAAATAATATTTTAAAAAGCTAACTCGTTTCTGTATCTTTGGTAGTTCTGCTGGTCCCTCTCACTTCAATCTACATCAGTTCTCCTAATTATAACCAACACTAAGCTTTTTTAATGTTTTAATAGCCTTCTGTGACTTTATTCCGCCAGTCCCTTGAGTCTCAGTGGCATTAACCCTCTTCAGGCTGAGATATTTTCCCCCATCCCTCTGCAGGCTGATTCTTTTGTTGGAACAAATCAACATTAATCCAGGTCCTTAGGTTTCTTCTTCCTGCTGTTCCCCATCCACCTCCCTCCCTTCAACTCTCACCCATTCTGTGCAAGCCACGGATCTTCCTGGCTTTGGACTTATTACTTGTGAACTTGAACTTGAACTTGTGAACTTTTCCTGAGGAGGTCCCTGAATCTTTTACCATACAGATTTTTGGCTTTGACCCCTAGATTTCTCTCTGACCCTGGGAAAAGGTGATGTGCTTGAACAAGACTCTCCCAAGGCTTGTTGACTCCTTCCTTGACTTTGATTCATTCATAAATCAGAATCACACATCCATCCTTTCCTCACTCGTGTAGCTGATGATGTGGTGACAGTTTTGCTTCATGACCAAATAAAAAGCAAACACACCTCTCATCCCAGCCATGGACTTTGCCTGTGGACAGGCCTTCTTGCTGAGGGCTCCAGGACCAACTGAGCCATATTCCAGAAAGCTTTAAGCCTTTATGAAGCAGACAAGTGGCTGGAGAAGCTGACTTGCCCACCAGGAGTGCAGTGAGTCTTCCAGGTGCAGGCAGAGGACAGACGTCGGTCTTTCTGAAGTATGTTTGGGCTTATCATTAGCCAGTTCAATGAGACGCTACTGCACCCTCTCCCTGCCCCTCATTCTGCCTCTGTTCGTGCCTCATTGGTCTTCAATGTTGATTTCCTTCACATTCTTTCTTGTCTGTTCCTACTCTGCTAAGTCAATGAATGTTTCTGGAATAACCCATGAGTTCATGAACATTGGGTTAAGAACAAATGCATGCTATTTCTATTCAGTTGGGTCACTATGATAACTTGGCCATTATTTTCTTGATTTCTGATATGTTCTATATCACATTCCTCACAGCAATTATTCCAAACCTCTTTTCCCCCCTCAAGCTCCCAACTCTATCCACCAAATTATTTTTGGTAAGCAGATGGCTTTTCCTCCTACTTTATTGTGAAGATTGAGGTCATCTACCGTGAGAACCTCCCACTCTCCTCCTCATCACAAACCTCTCAGTGCCTTCCTCACCGTTCCCTCCTTTGTTCCAAGCTTAGAGGATTTGCTTTGCAAAATAGCAGAACCTTCACTTTGACCCCAGAGCTCATCCCATCTCTAGGAATTTACTCCATTGACTACATTCTCTCTGTCTGTCTGTCTCTGTCTGTCTCTCTGTATGTCTTTCTGTCTCTCTCTCTCTCTTTCTGTCTCTCTCTCCCTTCTCCCCCTCTCAGATATACCCACACATCTTCAGTCTTTCTTCATTCTTTTGCTGCTGCTTAAAAACATGATTGTATAATAAAGACAAAACTTCTCTTGACATAACTGTCATCTTAAGATATCATTTTAAATCTCTCTTCTCTTTCATCGCTAATTTCCTCAAACTCCTTTCATTGCTAAACTCCCATTCTTTATGCAATCATTTTTTCTAGAAACTCATTTACGTAGCAGCCCCTTTTAATATGCTTTCCAGCTCCATTACTCCACTGAAATTTCTCTCTCCAAGATCACCAGGGACTTCCTAATTGTCAAATCTTCAATCTTTGTCCCCCAGTTTTCCTGCCCCTTGACCTTTCTGTGGCATCTGATACCACTTACCACCTCCTCCTTCTGGATAACCTTTCTTCTCTTGACTCTTATGGTAAGACTCTCTTTTCCTATCTATTAGATTACTCTTTGTTTAACTCCTTTCATAGCTTATTGTTCTCCTGTCTTCCAAAGTGTATGTTTCTACGGCTCTATCCTGGCCCTCTTCTCTTGGATCTCTATACTCTCTCCATTGGTGTTCTCATCTACTGATATGGTTTAATTAGCACATGCAGATAATTTGGGGATTTATATATTCAGCCTTATTCTTTCTCTGAGCTCTAGTCCCACATTACCAATTGCTTGATTGATAGACTTCTTACTCTGAATGTCCCACATGGCCTTCAAATTCAAAATTTGCAAAGCTATATTCATTATCTTCCCCACTAATTTTGCCCCTCCTTCTAATATCCCTATTTCTACTGATGGTATCAGCATCCTTCCAGTCATTCAGGGTCAAAACCTTGGACTCATCTTTTTACCTCATTCAGTCATTCAATAATCATTCAAACTTACTCAATAAGTCATTTATTTATCTCCTACTATGTGCCCAGCAATATGGTTGGCACTGGGGACTCTTTTCTTTCACTCATTTCCTCTATGCCCAATCAGTTGGCAAGACCTATCAATCATTCCCCAATACTATATCTCAAATCCTTCCCCTCTCTCTACTTTAACTGTTACCACTCTAATTCAGGCCCCTTTCACCTCTTGCCTGGATTGTTGTAATAATTCCCTATCACATGCTCCAAATTGATCTCCTTGTCTTTAATCTCTCTTCTCTCCTTTCTGACCCATCCTTTACACAGCTGCCAAAATAATCTTTCTTAGCACAGAGGTCTGAACTCAGCCTTCCCTTACTCAAAAAACTTCAAAGCTTCTTTGCTTCACCTAGGATAAAATAGCAACACCTTAGTCTGCCATTTAAGAACATCTTTACTCTGGCTCTACTTTATTTAACGTTACTTCCTTATGTGGTTTCTCTGTGTATACACTATATTCCAACTAAACTGCAATTACCTATTCCCCAAGCTCATCATGCCAACTCCAGGGTCTTTGGCTTTCACTCTGGGTGTCCTCTTTTGCCTGAAATGAACTCCTTCCTCAACTCTACCTTTCACAACTCTTTTTTTTTTCTGGATTAATTCAGTTGCCATCTCCTCCATGAACATTTCCTTGATCCATGCAGCGATAAGTATCTTCCTTTTCCTCTTTGTCTTCCTCTTCCCTTTTCCTTCCCCTTTCTCTTCCCCTCTTCTTCCTCCTCTTCCTCTTTTCTTCTTTTAAAGTACTTTGGGGATATTTTGATCTATCACACCTCTTATTGTTCTTATCTACATAAAGTTATCTCTCCCCAGTAGAATGTAAGATCCTTGATAGTAGGAATTATGCCATTTTTAAGTGTTCTTGGCACCTAACAGTGTTTTGTAAATAGTTTTTGAATTGAATGGCAAGATTTAGGTAATGTTGTGGTCATAGTATACTTGAATTTTGGCCAGGAATTAGATGCAGTCATGATATCCTTCACAAAAATATGAAAATAATGTGAGCTAGATGAACATGTTGTCAGGTAGATGCAGAACAGGTTGAATGACTCAACCCACAATAATTAATGAATAGATTTCAACCTGGAGGGAGGACTTTAGTGGAGTGTTTCAGGCATGAAGCCATGCTAGTGAAATTTGCAGATGAAATAAAGCTGAGAAGAAGAGCTTACACACTGAATATCAGAGCTGGGATCCAGAAAATTTTAAACTAAATTTCATAAGGTGAAATTTAAAAAGGAAAAATATTTAAAGTTCTATTTTTGGCTTCAAAAAAATCAGCTTCAGCAATACAGGATGTGAGGAGTATTGCTCAGAGAACAGTGTATGTGAAAGAAATCTGGAAGTTTTAGTGGATCACAGGGTCAATATGAATCAACAACATAACATGACAGCCCCTAAATACTAATGGTTGAATTATTGCTAGGTTGTAATAAGACACTGACCCTCATACTTCAAATGTTCTCCCTCTTCAGCTCTAATACAGAGAGATTATGTTGGAACCTGGCAGTTATCCTTTAGTTTTTCCTTCCAGCTTTGTGTAATTTACGAATTTGACAGGTATACCTTTTATACCTTAATCCAAGTCATTGATAAAACTGTCCAGCAGTCCAAAGTCAAGGATTTACTATAATAATTCCTTTCAAGATGTTATCAACTTATTAATGACTACTTTTTGAGTATGATGATTCAATCAGTAAACCCAATTTATTGTATTGTACATAACTAAAGCATGACAGACACTGTCAAATTCATTGTTGAAATGACTATGTCTAGTGTATTCCTCTGATCTGCCAATGTAGTTATCCTGTGTTTGTCATAGCGTTCCTAATGAAGCCATGTGAGGTTACAGTGACTGCTATTTCCCTTTCTAAATGCTGACAAATCATCCCTTCAGTGATATTTGCTAGAACTTTGTTAGAAATAGAAATCTAGATCACCAGCCTATAGTTTGCAGATGCCTTCTCTCTTAAAGAAAAAAAGAAACACTTGCTATATTCTCCAATCCTATGTTTATTCCCCCTTATTTTTGTAAGTCAGCTGCTCAGCAATTACACCTATTCATTTTTTCAGTGCCCAACATTATAGTTTTTCAGAAGAATATGATAACTAACTTCATGTATTTGAAGAACCATTATATGGAAGAAGAATTAAAAGTTTTTTCTCTATGGTCTTCAGGGACTCAGAATTAGGATCAGTGGTTTGAAGCTACTGAAAGTCAGATTTTCCCCCTGTGTTAAAAAAAATTCCTAAGAATTGAAGTTGTCTCAAATTGGGACAATGCACTCACTACTTCAGATGATAGCAGGTTCTCCATCACTGGAGGTCTTCAGTTGGAGGCATGGTGATCACTATTAGGGAATCCTATTTGAACACTAGTTGAATTCGATTTTCTCTGAGTTCCTTTTCAGTTCAGATTCTATGATCTTGCAATTAATTCATCAATCCACCCCCTTCGTTTTACAGATGAGGAAACAGAATCTCAAAGAATTTAAGTGACATTAAAATCAAAATTATTTAATGCCAGAGCTGGAACTCAGCCCCTGGTCTTTAAACTTCAGTTTAGTAGTCTCTTTCCACTGCCATGTGTGTTATACCATTGTCAACAAACCCTTACTGAGCACTTACTGGGTACAAAATTACTCTGCTATGTGCTGTAAAAGATAGAACAAAGAATTTCTGCATCCATAGAGCTGACAATCTTATTGAAGAGATGTGATTTATACACATGGAAAAATAATTTATTATCTTATATATGGTAAATTAATAGTGTATATAAAAACTTGAGAAGTTTTTAGGTGAGAGCGATGGCTTTACTTGGGACCCTGAGGAAAGGCTTCATGGGGATTGAGCTAGTGTTTGAAGAAGGTTAAGGATTTTAATAAGCTTAGAGAAGGAAGGCAAGGATTTGAAACTAGAAGATAATCATAAAAAAAGGTAGAGATAGGAAAGAACAAGATAGGTTTATGGAATGGTGAGTCTAGACTGGTATGACTCAGGTGTTGAATTTGTATCAATGAGTAGCAGAAATAAGATTAGAAATGTAAACTGAGAGCAGATTTTGAAAATGGCTATGTAGAGGAGGGGTAGAAATAGTGGGATATAGACCTGGTAAGTTTTGATAGCGATTAGAGTTTGGAATCTGGACCATGAACTTCTGTTCCATAAGAGGAATGTCATGGATAGGGATCCTTGACTGTCTGTGTGGCAGAATTAAGAAGTAAGTATGAGTATGGTAAAGGAAATTAAATGACACTGAAGTCTTCCTAGGACTGATTTTGTTGGTAATGATTTTAATAATATGAGTACATCTGGAAAGTTAACACATTCCTAGAAGTAATGGAGATGATGTGGAAAAGGCTATTTTTGGAGCAATGAGCATTACTTGCTCATATAAATTATATAGGAAGTCATCAGCTCTTCATTACCACTGCCTTATCATAGATCAGGCCTTCCTCACCTTAACTCTGGATTATTTATTGCAAGGAAGAGGTTTTTGATTGATCATCATTGATTTAGCCTGTTCTGCAAAACTGAACAAATTGCACTAGACAATTCTAGCTGTCTTCCTCAAGCTCTGCTTTTTCAAATGATTTCTCTCCTTAAAGACTTAATATTTTCTACTTAAACTCTATTGTCTAGTTTCAAGACTTTCTCTGACTTGGCTTCACCCCACCTTTGAACCTTATTTCTCACTACATCCAAGTGTGCCATTCAGTCCAGCCAGGCCAGTCTCTCAAACACAATCACACTCATTTCAGGCCCTTTGCCTTTCCTCTGATTAGCCATGTCCACTGAGCTCATCGTCATTCTCCCTAAATAGACCCCTCCTCATTTTTCTGTTTCCATTGATGACATTGCCGTATTTTTAGTTACCTAAGAGCGTGGGTTCAATGAAGGAATCCTTTTTGACTCTTTATTATCACTAACTCTCCTT
Source organism: Notamacropus eugenii (assembly GCF_028372415.1). NCBI lineage: Eukaryota > Metazoa > Chordata > Mammalia > Diprotodontia > Macropodidae > Notamacropus > Notamacropus eugenii. The sequence goes on from NC_092875.1 coordinate 475,713,292, forward strand.
ATCTAATCAGTTGTCAAATCTCATCAGTTCACTTTCCCCAAGATTTCCATTTCCTTCTCTGCCCTCATACAGATCTATTTTAGGCCTTGAACTGTTTCAGTAATCTCCTAACAACCCCTTTGTAGGCTCTCCCTTTTCCTGTTTATCCTTCACATAACTGCTAATATTGAGATTCCCAAGGCATAGGTCTGATCATCTCACAGAAAGTTCAGTGGCTCACAAAGACTTGGAGAGTGAAGTCCAAATGCCTCTGTATAACACTTAAAGCCTTTCACAGTTTGGCTCCAACTTACCTTTCCAGAATGATTTCACATTGCTTCCTCTGATGCACTCTACATTTTTGCCATGCTTCACACATGACATCTCCTATTGCTTCGGTGCCTTCATGTAGGTTGGCACCCATCCCTAGAATACTCTTCCTCCTCACTACTACTTGCAATTTCTTTCAATGAATGAACAATGCATTTATGAAGCAGTCCCTACTCTCAAGAAGTCCACTTTCTAATGAGGAAGGCAACACATATTGAAAGCTTCAGTTGCAACTGAGATGGAAAGGTGGCAAAGTAGATGTTTATGTCCCTTCTTTCATATAATTTCTACTGATAAAATAATCTCTATTTCTGATGTTGAGCCATTTAACAGTGCCAAAGACTTTGATCACATAAATACTCCTGGCTGAATTTTCAATAGATGTGTTTTTCAGTGCTTGGTTCAAATGCTACCACCTTCGTGAGACCTTTTCCTGCTCTGTGATAGCTGCCCCTACTCTGAATTACTTTGTGTTTATTTTGAATATGCCTTGTATCTACTTAAGTGTAGAACTGGAAACAAAGTAGATGCCCATGAATTGGGGAAAGGGTAAACAAATTGTGTCATATGAATGTAATAGCATATTACTGTTCTGTAAGAAATGATGAATATGGGAGAATACAGAGAAGCTTGGAAAGACTTCTATGAATTGATACAAAATGAAGAACCAGAAAGACTATTTAAGAAATAAGAATTTATCAGTTTGCACAATGTTTTTTTTTCCCCGTTAGAATGTATATTCCTTGAAAGCATAGAATGGTTTTCTCTTTCCCCTACTCAGTGCCTACATAGTGATGCTTAAAAATATTTGCTGAATTAAATACAATTGTTACTTTGTTTCTTTTGCCTGTTTCCATCCTGGGAATCATTAAATTCCTGATCATTCTTATCTTCCTTGTGAAGTTTAATCTGAGTAGGCAAGATCTTATTGACTTCTCTTCCTTCTGAAGGACAATAGGACCTACAGTTTAACAACCAATTTAATACTTAAATTATATACTATTTTATGTGGATTTCAAATCGTTTTGTGTTTTCTTCTAGAAGATACAAACCAGCTACAGATACTTCTTCATCCCTACAGTGTCTTAACATAGAGCTGACCACGTTGTATTCCACATAAATAAAATCGAGCGATTTTCAATCTGGAGGATGCTTTTTAGATTCTACCTCTTTAAAATGATAAAGTTGACTCTCAGTTATGATTCTTATCCCTAGTTATACCTTTAGGTAGGGGTCCAGGTTTTCTGACTCCCACCATCTTTTCCCACTATAGTACATTGCTAAAACAATGTTCCATCCATCAATCAGCAGATGTCACTGACCTGGAGAGCTTTTAATAAGCTGCTTAATAACCATTGACAGCATTGCTTATTCCAGTCATTGTGTGTGTTTCTCTCATGGTAATTGAAATTCTATTTATAATAAATTCACCCAGCATTTACGTGGGCGATGCATACATTTCAAAATGTTCAGCGGTAATTTGGAACTAATTAGTTGACACTTAAAGTACTGCCAAAAGTTTTTTTCCTCTTAAATTCTGGAGAGGATTGGTTGTTTCAACAACAAATCCTCAAAAAACATCTGTAGAATAAAATCAACTGACAAAAATATTTATGCTACAGTTTTCAGCTGTGACATAAGGGGACATTCTGTATTATGTGCTTTGCTTTTATTGCAATAGTTATGATCATGCAAGATGCACTCTAGCGTGCATTTATCTGGGTAGGAAGCAAGGTTGGGTCTCTATTACTTTTCTCAATATCTGCTGGTATAGATCTTCCTATGAACGGACTTCTATTATTAGTGCTATCTCCTAGGTACTATAGATTGTCTTCTCAATGGAGGAGACTTTCTTCTAGTTAATGAAACAGGTATCCCTCATCTTCTCAGGACACTTTGAAGTGATTGATTAAGAACACTCACAGTTTGGGTTTGGTTCAGTTGTTTTTAGAGACCAAATGGGAAGTATGGTTAATATTCCATTGTTACACTGTTAACATTTCTGTAGACTGAGATCTGAATGGCAGACTACAGATTGTAGGATTTATAGTTCAATGGAGCCTTAGAGATGGTACTCATTTTAGAGATAAGGAAACTGAGTCTCAGTGAGGGAAAGTGACTTATCTAGGTTTGTTGTTCAGTTGGTTTCAGTTGTGTGTGGTGGAATACAAGTGTCTTTTCCCATGGAATCAAAGTGCATGTGCCCAACTCCATGGAAAAGTATGCCAATCTAATACCCCTCCTTCTAACACCAAAGCAAAAGAAAAAAAAGGAATAAATTATCTGGATTACTGAGGTAAAACTTCCATGTTCCTTTTGAAGGCTTGAATTATTCAGAAATTGCTTTTATTTATCCCTTTTCTTTTTCTGCGGAAGAATAAGAAGACTTATTTGAAACCATTATAGTCCCAAGGTAAACAGAAATCCTTTTTTTTTTCATAAATCTTTGGTATTTTGTTATTTACCATTCTTTACAAAGAGGTATAAAGATGGAAATGAATCTCATCAGTGACTACTAACTTGCTGTGAGGAAACTGTCAAAACTTCTTTTTATTTCCAAGACAGAAGTGGAGAAGATGCTGTATTTGATCCCTCTCTTCTGAGAGGTGAGAGGGATTTAAAGTATCTATTCAATATTTTGGTGAAACAAATGTCTGCTCCGTGCAAGGAATGGTGCTAGGTAGGGACACAATGAGGTAAGAGACATGGTTCCTGATCTCAAGGGAAGTATGCTCTAATTGAGGAATTAGGACCCAGTAAAAATAACTAAAACTCCAATGTTGCATATACCAAGTGCCAAGTAAGTAGGAGGGAGAAAAAATCAATGGGAGTGGGAGGACATTGCAGAATGGGGGCAAAGTCACAGTACTGAAAGGGCATAAAACATGGTTGACCAGAATTGGATAGGCCAGAAGCAGTTGTAGGATAGATATAATATGGTTGGAAAGTTTGCATTACATGCTTGTATTTTATTGTATAACTGCCTGGAAAACTGGGGTTAAAAAAATAAATTCTATAGGCAGTGCAGTTCCAGTATGTTAGAAAGGGATCAATGAGATAGCTTTGGAATGATATTTTGGGTCCTGAAGTTCTTTGAGATATTTTGGAGTGGCCAGCAGGATAATTTTTCATTATCTAAATGTCAGAATGAGAGGACCAATTTTAGTCTTAGTTTATGAATTTAGTTCTATTCAAGAATTAGAGGATATATCCCAGTGGATTGCTCTATATTTCTTACCTATAAGATGTCTGGGTCATTCAGCCTCAGATTGGTCCGAGTTCTTGAAGCTAGTTCTATATTCTATCCAGGGCTTAGGATAACCCATTCATCCTGATCTCCAGGATAAAGATGCCCTGGGGGATCTGAATTTTAGAGGAAAAATCATCATACACACATACAGCCTAGAGGGAAACTATCTAGTTCAAACCCTACTTGGAGAAGAAATCTCCTTCTATAGCATTCCTAACTGGAGTCATCCATTTCTTATTGGGATGCTACCAGAATAGGTAGCTCACTCTAATCAGCCCACTCTATTTTTTGGATAGCTATAATTAATCTGCTTTTCTCTAACTTCTACCCCTGGCGGTCCTAGTTTGGCCTAAGGTTCCAAGTAGAATAAGTCTAATCTCTTTTTTACGTAATAACCCTTCAAATATCTGAAGATAGCAGTCAGGCTTGTCCCTTCTCCCTCAGGATTTTTCAAGCTCAACTGACCCTTATTTATCCTGGTTTCAAGTTCCCTATGTTTGCCCTCTGCTCAGCATGCTCTGATCCCTTCTCCCTGGATCCCCTGTTACTGGATTCTTTCTTACTTGGTCCTCTCCATGTGCCCACCTTGCCCTTTTAGCCACTTAGAGGACCTTCTGTTCTCTTTGCATAACCTTCTTGCTAATAGCAAAATCCTGAGGGTTTTTGGCAGAGGGTTACTGCTCTCCTTGTTATAGCAGTCACTGATGTCGAAATACTTTACTAAATTCTATACTTGAAATTAGCCGTGCACAGGGTATCCTATCCATGTCTGAGTCTATGTCTGAGTCAATGTCATCAGGTCCAAATTGAATCTGTTTCTGAGACCAAAGAACTCAAAATAGCTACTCATCATGGAATATGTACAGTTACCATTCCAGAATATACTAATAAATCTTCTGTTAGTTGTCATTTGACTAACCTGAACTCTATTAACCTGAACTTCCAAATGTCTAAAGTGCATAGACCTCAAATAGCACTTTGTTCACACCTCTCTTATGTACTTATCATGTTTATCTTAAATCAAAGTTATTTGTACACAAGTAACTTGAGTACCTGCATTGCATAGTGGATCCTGGATCTGACATTAAGAAGACCTGAGTTCAAAGACTGCTTCTGATATTTACTGGCTGAGTTGTCTTCAAAAGTCACTTAACCTCTCTAAGCCCTAATTTTCCCATCTGCTAGATGGGGATAATAATACCCGGAGTATGTCCCACATAGGGTAGTATGGTAGGCATCAAAGGTATGCAAAGTACTTGGCAAACTTTTGTTTAGCTTTTTTTCAGTCATGTCCGACTTTTTGCGATCCCATTTGGGGTTTTCTTGGCAGAGACACTGAAGCGGTTTGTCATTTCCTTTTTCAGTTCATTTCATAGATGAGCAAACAGGGTGAAGTGACTTGCCCAGGATCACACACCTAGTAAGTATCTGAGGCCAGATTTGAGCTCATGAAAATGGGTCTTCCCAACTCCAGGCAGGGTACTCTCTCCACTGTCCCACTTCGCTGCCCCAAACTTCAAAGTCCTATATAAATACATGCCAGTTAGTAGTGTGGCTGATCTCACCTATTTCAAGTATGATTTCCTTGCAGTGGAAGACTATGTTTTATTTACACTTGTATCTCCCCATGTGCCTAACTTGGTCCTTTGCAAACAGTAGGCATTGATTTTGACGCCCTTCAGCACCAACTTTGGACCTTTTCAAACTTATCACCAACTTTCTAAAATACAATGTTCACAGTTGAGCTGAATCCTCCAGGTGGGGTCTGATCAGATCAGAGTACAGGGAGACTATCCCATTCCTGAGTAGGGCCATATTACTTCTCTTAATGCATCCAAAGATATAATTTCTTTTTTCACATCCATGTCACACTATTGATTAACATTGAACGTTGTGGTCACTAACATGCACAAGTCTTTGTCAAATGATATGCTGTCATGTAAAGCCTCTCCCACCTTATATTTGTGAAACTGATTTAAAAAAAAACACTCAGATATAAGGTTTTATACTTATCCATATTGAATTCCATCCTCCTGTAGTCAGGGGCAATGTCTTAACTGGTCAAGATCTTGTTAGATCCTGACTGTCATTCAATATATTAACTATTCCTTTCAGCTTTGAGTCACCTGTAGATTTAATAAGCATGCCCTAACTGCCCTTTATCTGAGTAACTGAAAAATGTGAAATAGCACAGGTTAATAAATAATGATGTACTCAGAGCCCCAGGCAGACCTCTTTCACTTTGCTATCAAACTGGCAGTATTTTGCTGTCCCCCACCTTTAAAAGCCAGGAGTCATTTTTATGTCTCCATGAAGCATCTGAGGAGGGCTCTAGTGATCCTTGAGTATTACCGCTATAAAAAAATGAGTCCTTTGTTGTTATTTAGTTGTTTTCAGTTTTGTCTGACTTTTTTATGATTCCATTTGGGGTTTTCTTCATAAAGACACTGTAGTGGTTTGCCCTTTCCTTCTAGCTCATTTTTCAGATTTTACAAATGAGGAAACCAAGGCAAACAGGGTCAAGTGACTTATCCAGAGTCTCACAGCTAGTAAATATCTGAGACTGGATTTAGACTCAGGTCTTCCTGACTCCAGGGCTGTGTGCACCACAGTGCCACCTAGTCAGCTGTATACATATGTATACAGTATGTTGTTTCGTTGGACCAGATGTATTTGGCTCTTTGTGACCCTTTTTGGGGTTTTCTATACAAAGATACTAGATTTCCTTCTCCAACTCACTTTACGGATGAGGAAACAGAGGCAAACAGGATTAAGTGATTTGCTCAGGGTCACACAGCTAATAAATGTCTGAGATAAAATTTGAACTCAGGTCTTCTGGACTCCAGGCCTGGCTCGCTATTCACCGCACCACCTTGCTAACCCTAAAGAACAGTCCTAGGGGACAAGTATTAAATGTCTTAAGACTCTCAAGTTTTACTAATTTTTCTTTAGGTTATTTGGAACAGGCACCTCAGTCTATTTAGTTAGTTGTCTTTTATAAGCCTCACTTTATTAATTGTCAATGAAGATATGTTTTGAATGTTCAGTGTTTAGGTTTCCTACAACAAGGAGCCGTGGAAGTGTTAAAACACCTAATAGTTTATGCTTCAGTGACTTGGAAGCACAAGAGTGGCAAAGTGGGCAGAGGGTTCAGATCCCACCTCTGCTGCCTGCTAGCTGTGGAACCCTGAGCAAATCACTCAACTGCACTGGCCTGCAGTTTTCTCATTTGCAAAATGGGAATCATAACACTGACTTCACAGGCCTATTGGGAGAGCCAAATGAAATCATGTATATACTATATGTATATATGTATATATGTATACATATGATGTATAATAATATATATGTAAACCTTAAAGCACTATAAATGTCAAGTGTTATTATTGGAAGGGGCAACATGTCTTAGCAGATGGAGTGCTAGCCTCAGTCAGGAAGACGGGCTCAGATCTAACCCCTGCTAGCTAACTAACCTTTTTCTACTGGGAAAGTCACTCTACCTTTAGGTGCCCCAGCAGTTTCCCAAGGACTTATCCCCTGAATCACAGGTGGTAGGAGAAGTTCCCACCTCGGGAGGTCCACAGCTTAGAATACCACAGATACACAAAATCCGACTATATGACATGAACCAGCATATGGCCGGAATGGAGGCAACTAGGCTATAGACTGGGCAGAGCACTGGACCTGGAGTCTTGAAGAAGTATATTTGAACCTTCTGCAGACGCTTATTAGTGTGTGACCTTGGGCAAGGGACCTAACCTCTCTCTACCTTGGTGTCCTCCTATGGAAAATGAGGATAATCAGAGCACCTATCTCACAGGATTGTTACGAAGGATCAAATGAATTTGCATATGTAAAGCACTTCATAAACTCTAAGAGCTGTATAAATGCTAGGCATTATTAAACTATCTGCTAAAATCAAGTAAGGAAAGGCAAACATTCATTTTGTTGGGTCTGGGATCTCATTGGTAGAAGTAGTGCATCTTCCAGTGTGGCCCAAGGCTTACCCAGTCTTCTGGACAATTCTTGTCCATATCTTTGCATAAACCTTCCGGCGAGGATTCAGGTGAGGTGCTAGAGGCCGTTCTTTCATTTTCATATTTCATGGTCAAGAACACATGAACCAAGAAGCAGATAAAGACCCATTGGGTATATATTTTAATATCTTCATATCTTTAAATAATCTTTGTAATATTTATTAATATTCCAGTAATATGGGGCTTATTATAGAATAAGAACATTTTAGTTCTAAATAGGAACTTGATCAAACTTCTGATTTAATGGGGAAACCAGAAAGGAAAAGTGACTTGTTTGGAGGTGGTGGTGGTGACAGAGCCAGTGATAGAACCAGGGTCAGAATCTAGGACTTCACTTTTTCTGATCAGTGCTCTCTGGATTCCGCCACACTGACTCTCTCTGTGTTGTGGCTCATTTGAAAATCTGTGATGGAACTTATTCTTACAGAAATGATAATCTGGTTCTTTTCAAGTTATTGTCTTAACCCAGGGCATTTTATCTCTCATTGAACTTTTCTACGAAACTCTGATTCTCCTCACTTCCTAGTACTCCATATGGGGTCATGACCCACAGTTTAAGAAGTGCTGAAGGGGTTATAAGTGGAAAAAGTTTAAGAAGCCCTGTTATATGGAAGGAGGAAAATATAAGCTAGGTATGAAAGAATGAATTCATTTTACCCATGCCATCTTCATGAATACCCTCAGGAAGGGAACCCACCTTTAAAAAAGCCCATAGTCTTGACATCAGTAGAAGATGCCTCAGATTTCATTGCTTGAAGCTACCTCAATTTCCACAAGAGCAAACTGAGGAGTTGAGTTTCAGCTCTGCTCACTACAGGGAATCTAGGATCAACACCACTGGGATGAGTAACCTGCTAGGAAGAAATGTATCTTCGCTTGAGTAAGCCTATTGGGCACTTGTGCTTTACCCAGGGGTCTTTTCAGCACATAGCACCGAATGCTTTCTCAGGCTAACATGAAATTCTATACCTCTAGCAGCTCACTCTCCCTCATATCTAAATGCATTATTTACATTCAGATCTCAACCAAAGTTCTGAGCCCCTTTGCAGCTATTCGATTCCCTGTGACTTACCCCTTCACTTGCCAGCTGCACACCATTGGCAGTACATCCCAGAGGTGAAGGAAAGTTCATAGGAACTATTCAGTGGCAGACTCAGGGTCAATAGAACTGAGGAGATTCCTTAAAAGCACAACTGTTCCATGGGGGTGGGGAGGAAATCTTGTATTTGGTGGTTCCAGCCATGTGGATGTCTTCTCATGTGTGTGCGTGCATGTTCATGGGTACACATGAAATCAGAGAAGAGGAATAAATTGTGTTAAACAGATGTCATCAGCGTGAAATGCCAAACAGGTCCCTCTGAAATTACAGACTTGGAGGGCCTTTTTCTGCCTTCATCCCCACTCCTGTTGGTCTTGTGGGGAGCTCAGCAGGAGGTCTCAGGAACCCCTAATCTCACCCGTATTCATCGGAAGTTCTGATTGGCTTTGCCAGGAGGATGAAGGATGCTCAGATTTAGCTGGAGTTAGAGGTTTGATCCTTTAAGCCTCCTTTCCTTTTCCTCCACAGGAGGCACAGACTGGCTGATGGAAAGCAGCTACCCATTATCCCATGATCATCTCAAGACCTTGGTACTCAGGCCTTTGTGTGTGAGTGTGTGTGAGTGTGTGTGTGTGTGTGTGTGAGTGTGTATGTGAATGTGTCTGTGTGTATGTGTGAGTGTGTATGTATGTGAGTGTGTGAGTATGTGTGTGTGTGTGTGAGTGTGTGTGTGAATGTATCTGTGTATATGTGTGAGTGTGTGTGAAAAGATGCTACTGGAAAAGTACAAAATCTCCATTTCTGTAGGCAGTTGTTGTTGAATTGTTGCAGCCATGTCCAACTCTGTGATCCTATTTGGGGTTTTCTTGGTACAGACACTGGAGAAGTTTGCCATTTCCTTCTCCAATTCATTTTACAGATGAAGAGACTGAGGCAAACAGGTTTAAGTGACTTGCTCAGACACAGCTAGTGTCTGAGGCTGGATTTGAACTCATAAAGATGAATCTTCCTGATTCCATGCCTGGTGCTCTATCCACTGTGACACCCAGTCGCTCCTTCTGGAGGCAGAAGAGTCATCAAAGATTATAAAATAATTTTTAAAATAACACAAAGAAAAAACATTATAGAATAGAAAGAGCTCAGACTCAAAAGACTTGTCCTGTGGACCTTCTCATTAACTAGATGTGTGAACTTGGGCAAGTGATTTTCATCTCCAGAGCCTCAGTATCCTCATTTGCTAAAAAGGGGTAAAAGGAATTGTACTGTCAAAATCAAGACTATTGAAGCACTATAACAGACTTCATCATTATTATTTTTAATTTCCTTGAAATCTCAGAGGAAGGGATGGTTATAGGGCAGAGGGAGGGAAGGGAATAAGCATCTCCTCTAACACCTTGGAGAAGTTACCATCTCGTTTTTGCTGGAAGATTTTTAATAAGAGGGATCTCACTGCCTCTTGAGGCAAAGTATTCTACTCTTAAACAGTCCTAATTGTTAGGAAATTTGTTCTTTCATCAGGCCTAAATTTACCTTTTAGCAGCCTCTACCAACTGCTTTTAGTTCTGCCCTCTTGCATTGGAACAAATTCAATCTTTCTTTCATATCATAGCACTTCAAGTACCTGAAGACAGCTCGTCATGTCTGAAGTCAGGAAGACTAATCTTTGTGAGTTCAAATCTGTCCTCAGATACTTACTGGCTATGTGACCCTGGGAAAGAATCCTGTTTGCCTCAGTTTCTTCATCTGTAAAAAGAGCTGGAGAAGGAAATGGCAAATCACTCTAGTATCCTTACCAAGAAAACCCCAAATGACACCAGTGAGAGTTGGACATGACTGAACAACCACAACAGCAACAAATCCCCTACCTGAACCATTCCTTCTTTAGACTAAACAATCTCAGTTTCTTTAGCTCGTCCTTGTATGGCATAATCTTCAGTCCCTTCACTACCTTTCTTACCCTCCTTGGGATGTTCTTGAACTTACCAATATCCTTCTTAAAATGTAATGTCCTGAACTAGATGAAGCTCTTTAGATAGCAGTACTACCATATAGTATTATACATAGGCAGGTTTGAATGAAATGAGACTTTTGTCTGCTTCTGGACATTTGGTTGAAGGAAGTGGGGATGTTTGCCTGGAGAAAAGAGTCTTGGTAGCACCAGGGAGGGAAATGAAAGCTGTCTTCAATTATCTGATGGGCAGTCATGAGGAAGAGGGCCTAGATGTTCTACTTGGCTCCAGGGATACAAAACTAGCAGTAGTAGCTGGTGAAAATAGCAAAGAGGAAGACCTATGTTTGATGTAGAGGTGAAACAAAACAACCAAACTTGATAATTAATGCTATGCAAAAGTGGAATGGGAGACTTTGAGTTCCTTTTCACTGGAAGTCTTCAAGCAAAGGTCAGAAAACCACTTTTTGGAGATATAAAGGGGAGTTTTCTTCAGGTATCATCTCTGTGTGAATCTCTCCCAACTCTTTGATTTTGTGATTCTTGATGTGTGGTCTAAGATCAATTCTTTTGGCTTCCACATCACACTATTGAGTATTATTGAGATAGTAAGTTACCAGTCCCCCCATATCCCCTCCTACTGTCATCCCCCATCCCCCTGTCTTTTCCAAAGGAACTACTGTCTTCCTATGCCTTTTCTATATTCCCATGAAATTGATTTTGTTTGCACCAAAATGTAAGACTTTACAATTTATCCCTAATACATTTCATTTTATCAAATTTGGTTCTAGATTCTGGAAATCTTTTTGAATTCTGACTGTGCCATTCTGTGCATCATTTATTGATTTTAGCATTTTGTTGTTTCCAAAGCTGACAAGCATACCATCTATGCTTTTTCTTGGAGTTACTGGTAAAAATGTGAAACAGCTTAGATTTAAACCTAGATCCCTAGGGTACTCTACTGGAGAATGTTTTCCAAGTTGATATTAGCCCACTAGTGTCTGGGCTTCAACCATTTTGGAAATGACCTAAATATATTATTGTGTAAGATTTATCAATCAATCATGTATTAAGTGCCTATTAGGTGCCAGGCACCAGGATAACCTCTGGAGATACAAAAAAAGGCAAAAATAATTCATGCTGTCAAGGATCTCACCATCTAGTGGGAGAATAAATAACTCCTGCAGCTTTTCCACAAAAATGGTTTGAATAATTTTACCAAGTGATTTTCCTAAATGAAGGTAAATGATTTCTGCAGTACTTCTATGGCATAATGGAGAAAGAGGCCCATCTCACATGACCTGCTCTTGATGAACCCCTGTTATCACCTACTTTCTTGTACGGATGTTCCCTAGTCATCCACCAGGGAGGAAAGTCAAGATGAGGCTGTGGCCTGTGGTTGGAGGACTCTACTAATGTTCATGTTTGGAAATCAGAACCCCTCCTCCCCCCCCCCCCCCACACACACAGAGAGCACAGAGTGAATTGAAGAGGATGGGATCACATCTTAAAAAAATGAAATTAAGCAGAGAGAGAAAAATATATTGGGAGGAGAAAGGGAGAAATGGAATGGGGCAAATTATCTCTCATAAAAGAGGCAAGTAAAAGACTTTTTAGTGGACGGAAAAAGAGGGGAGGTGAGAGAAAAAACATGAAGCTTATTCTCATCACATTCAACTAAAGGAAGGAATAAAATGCACACTCATTTTGGTATGAAAACCTGTCTTACAATACAGGAAAGTGGGGGAGAAGGGGATCAGCAGGGTGGGGGGGATGATGGAAGGGAGAACAGTGGGAGGAGGGAGCAATTTGAAGTCAACACTCTTGGGGAGGGACAGCATCAAAAGAGAGAATAGAAGCAATGGGGGGCAGGATAGGATGGAGGGAAATATAGTTAGTCTTACACAACACGACTATTATGGAAGTCATTTGCAACACTACACAGATATGGCCTATATTGAATTGCTTGCCTTCCCAAAGGGAATGGGTAGGGAGGGAGGGATAATAGAAGAGAGGACAGATTGGTGATAGGGGCAATTAGAATGCTCAGTGTTTTGGGGTGGGGGGAGGGGACAAATGGGGAGAAAATTTGGAACCCAAAATTTTGTGAAAATGAATGTTAAAAGTTAAATAAATAAATTAAAAATAAAAAAAAATAAAAAAAAGGAAATTAGGAAAAAAAAAACCAAAAAAAAAAAAAAAAAAGAAATCAGAACTCTAACCCTTTTCCTTCTTCGTTCTAATGGCACTGCCCCATTCCCCATGCTCTGGCTGGAAAATTGACTCATTGTGACTTTTCCTGGAATTTCTCCACTAGGATTTGGTCTGGTGCATTTTCTGTTTGAAGACTCTCTCTTTCTCTCTCTCTTTCTCTCTCTCTCTTTCTCTCTCTCTCCTTTCCCCTCTCTCTCTCCTTCCCCCTCCCTCCCTTCCTCCCCCTTCCTCTTCCTCCCTTTCTCCCTCCCCCTCTCTCTCTCTCCCTCTCTCTCTCTTTCTCTCTCTGTTGCTCAGTATACTTCTTTCCACTACACTTCCACTTTGTGTCCCTCTCTCCATGATCTTTCAGAGTTCACTAACAGTGACTTGGCAATCACATTTACCACTTCCTTCAGTACCCTGTGACACAGTTCATCTGGACCTGATGACTTGAACTCAAAAGACTCTTCCTATTTTCCTAATCAGTGGTTTCAGTGGTGTCCAACTCTTTGTGACTCTATTTGGGGTTTTCTTGGGAAACATACTGGAGTGGTTTGCCATTTCCTACTCTAGCTCATTTTACAGATGAAGAAATTAAGGCAAACGAGGTTAAGAGACTTGCCCAGAGTCACATGCCTCATGTTGTTTGTCCTTCACTTTTTTAAAGAGAATTGATAACATCATGGGCTGATATTTTGATCGTTTCTATTTCGTGAATGTAGAATTACCCAGAGTTGCCAGTCTTACTCTCTTGGGGTCATTGAAGTGCAATGGCAATGACAGAGGTGAGGATGACCGGTGATGCCCCAGGGTGCGGTGGATGAACTTGGTTCCTTCTAAGTGCTGTCCTGCACCTGCTTCAGCGACTTGCAGGGCTGTTGGAACAAATTATTCTCTTCTTTCCATTTCACATGCTTGGGGTAGATACCTCCTTAACTTAGTGACAGGCTTGAGGCCCATAAACTGGTTTTTTTAAACTGGGGGTGTGGCTGGTGGGCATGCTACAGCTTCTTAGAGTCACAGGTGAGAGTTGAGTGAAGGTGGACACTAAAGGTGAATAAGCAACCTGGAAAAGGGCTCAGCCGCCCTTACACTAGAGGTGCTAATGCTCCCTGAATATCCCATCTATGGATTTGAACTCAGATCTTTCTGACTCTAGGCAGTGTGCTCTATCCACTGAGCCACCTGGCTACCTAGTTATCTTGGGTAACATCCCCTGATTAGACATTTTTGTCCTGTCTCTAGAGATCATTCTTCTTGGAAGAGAAAAGAAATAGAAAAAGAGTTTATAATATTAGCTGGCATTTATGTAGCACTTTATCATTTGCAGGGCACTTTACGTATATTATCTCCTTTGATTTTCATGACAACTCCTGTGAGTAAGTGCAATTATAAGAAACTGAGACAAACAGAGGTTAAGTGATTTGCCTGGGGCCACGCAGCTATTAAATGAATGAGGTTTTCCTGAATCCAACTCCAGATTTCCTTTATTCCATATTTTCCCTATCATCTGCTAGCATTGTCCTACCATTTCTTTGATAGAGTTGCTGGTCTTGGAGTCAGGAAAACAGTTCAAAGCTTGTCTTAGATGATAAGTAACAGTCTGACTCTAGGAAAGTTACCTTGAGCAGCCTCCAGACAAGTGTCCTTTAGTAGCCCCAATCCCTCATCATTAAAAAAATGCAGTTGAACTCTAAGATCCCTTCTAGTCCTAAAGCAGTGATCCCATGATCCTCTGTTTTTCTTCTATGTAACTGATTTAGAAGGGTCTTTTTTTCCTATCCTTAGCTTTTCTTGCTAGCCTTAACTCATTCTGAGGTTCCATGCTTCTGAAACCACCCTTTTAAAATTTATTTTTAAATGTCTCTTGCTTTATACATCACGCTTATTTTGAAATATATCCCTTCCTTTCCCCTATGCAGACAGCCAATCAGTGTTAAGCATGGGGAACACAAGTAAGCCAATCTAGTCTAGAAGGTAGCACACATGAAGGGGAGTAGTGATCCATTAACCTTCAAAGGTTGATTGGCATCATAATGTTTTCACATTCAACCAAAGAGAAGAGATTGTACTTTACTTTGGAGTAAATAGGGAGCCAGTGGAGATCCTTGAATAAGGGAGTGACATGGTCAGACCTGTGCCTTGGAGATATCATGTAGGCAGATATCATGTAGAAGACAGATTGGAAAGGAAAGAGATTAGAAGCAGGGAGACCAATTAGGAAGCCATTGCAGTTGTCCAGGGCAAAGGTGATGAGGGCCTGAACTTATGTAATGACCATGGAGAGAAAAGGATGGATGCGTGAGATGGTGTAGCGGTAAAAGTCAATAAGATTTGGAAGCTCTTTCCTTGGAGATGGAGTGGGGGGGAGGTAGAGTAAGGGAGCGAGGTAAGTCAAAGATAACTCCCAAGTTGTGAAGCTAACAGCAGTAAAAGAAAGGATTAGGATCCAACTTTCTACAATTCTTCAGGTCCATAAAGAGGAAAAGGAAAAGCCCCTAGAAAATATAGAACCTGAATAATCAAGGCTTAAATAGCCAAGGACTGGTCTTAAAAAAGAGTGAAAACATCTGTTTGTTTCTTTAAAAAAAAGAAACCAACAAACACTCTGGATTTTTATTGCAGCAAATTCTGTTCTTAATTTTCTATTTGGGAACCATCCAGGAAAACAATGACCTCTCCCATTCTAGAAATGAATTTCTATTCCCTTTTGAACTTTAAATATGTTAATTTTATTCCCAGATGAATTAAAAATATGTATCGTCAAGCCCCAGATCTTGACTCACCATGGTCAGGGCTTGCCTCTTAGCCTGTTACTCAGATCTGGGTACTTGTGTCCAATGTGGGACAAGCCCAAGCCAGTCTGCATTCCTCTTGTGTTTGGAGCCATTTGGCTTTTTTTTTGGGTCATAATGTTGTTCCCCTGAGTTGAAGTCTACACTCGTTCAACAATCTTGGGATTGGCCAAGCATGGACAGAGACATCTTTGGGAGAAGCCCGATGACCACATCATTTCACTTTATGGGCCCAGAATTGCTAGCATTCAGAAGAAATCATCCTGAAATCTAGCAAGAATCATCCCAAATGGGATTTCTTAGCAGCCTTTCTCAATAAAGTTCAGGTGGGTGGGGGGATGGGAGAACAACAAAACTCATTTTCATCTCAGCAAAGAGCCTGAGGCATTCTGTTCTTTCAAGACTTCGAGCTCTCTGTGAGCCTTTCCCTGGCACGTTGCCTCTGGAACAAGCTGACATAGCCCTCCAATCCTCCCCAATATCAGCAGCCTTTGAATGTACAATCGGGTGACAGATTCTTCCCAGTGTGTGCTGACAGTCATGTTAGCAGTTGTCTCCTTGTCTTTTCATTCTGTCACTCTCCAGCATTTGCTAAGTGGGTACTCTGTTCAGAGTGAGTTCTGAACTGTTGGGGGATACTATTGGGGCAGGGAAGGCAACAGCAGACACCTTCAAATGACTGTTTCAGAAACCTGCAAAGATGCTACCAGCTCTAGCTTGCAGAGAAATAGGTGTTATGTTAGTTAACAATTATTCATTGAGTTCCTATACTGTGCTTAGGTGCTTTTGGGGTGGAGGGTGTACAAGGACCAAGATATGATTCCTGCCCTCACAGAGATTATAGTCTAGTAGGGGCATGAGTCATGTCTGACAATAACTCAAAGTAGAAAATGAAAGCAGAGTGAAAGAAGCACAGAATCCCAAGGAAGAAGGGATCCCATTGGGGTGGGGGAGAGGGAGGACCAGGGACACTTTACCAGAGGAAGTGGCATTGGAGCTGGCTTTGAAGGATGGGGTGGGATTGGATAGGCAGCCACTCTTGGAGTAGGGGAGGAGAAGGGAATCTGAAGAAAAGTAATTAAAAAAAAAGTCATCAGAGTTTCTTCCTAGTATATACATTATAAGTAGATCATGTCTGATAAAGGGAAGACTCACCCTGACTGTTGATTTCTTTACAATGTAATTCATCAGACCAGGGGGATTCTCAGTACAGGAAGAGGACTCCAATTCCAATTCTCTTCACCATAGATACATCTCAACTAAGCTGGCAGGCAAAATCATCACGGGATACACAGTTATGGACCTTAGCTTCAGAAGCTTGGGGCTAGAAGGGTCCTAAGAGGTCAATGGCCGAACTGCACCATTTTATAGATAGAGCTTAAGTGACTTGCTCAAAGTTTTTGGTTGGTTGTTTAGTCATTTTAGTTGTGTCTTTGTAATCCCATTGGGAGTTTTCTTGGCAGAGATACTGACGTGGTTTGCCATTTCCTTCTCCAGCTCATTTTATAGATGAGGAAATTGAGGCAAACAGGGCAAAGTGACTTTCTCAGGGTCTCACAGCTAGTGAGTGACTGAGGATGGATTTGAGTCTAGGTCCTCTTGACTCTAGACCTAGCACTCTATCCACCTAGCTGCCCCAGCTACTAAGTGGCAGACCTAGGATTTGAACCAAAGTCTTCTGACTCCAAATTCAACCTTTTCTTATCCTGCTTGGCCTTTTGTAGACAGAAAGTCCGTTTCGGAGATTGCTGTAGTCAGATTCCTTCTGTTCATACTTATGGCTCAAGTTCTTTTCAACCAGTTTCTCTCCCTAGCTCCTCCTGTTTCTATCTCATCAAAAGACTGAACTCTGTGGCTAAACTCTCTGGCCCAGTAAGGAAGCAAAGTCTTGGACCATCCATCTGTCTTGTCTTCTAGGTTTTCCCCTTGAGTTCAGCCTGGACTGCCCCGTACTAGTCTAATTGCTCTGCTAGCTTAACACTGATATTCTGTTCTCTGAAGATCGCGTGGATCTCATTGAGCTTTTTTAGACATGTTTCCAGCTTCAATTTCAAAGCATTGTGCTATGTGCATGCTGTTGTGGCTCAGTATTTTTTCAGTTGTGTCTTCACCACTCCATTTGGGGTTTCCTTGGCAAAGATACTGGAGGGTGTTATTTCTTTTTCTGGCTCATTTTATAGATTGAGAAAACTGAGGCAAATAGGGTTAAGTGACTCACCCAGGGTCATACAGTTAGTAAGTATCTGAGGTCAGATCCTTAGTAAGATTGTAATATGTCGTAACATTTAATAAATGCTTCATTCATTCATTCAATTTTCTTTGTTTTCCATCTTTCTGCTCCTTTTCTCTTGTCATCACTGGTTCTCCTTTCTGACTAAAAACCATATTTTACTTTTGTCCACAGTTTTGGTATCAGTCTGAGCACTCCATTTTACTGCTTTTCTATTAACTATTGCATATTAATAAATTACTCTGTGGTGTTGGAGGAGACTGGAAATTTAGATAATAACCCATAGCCATATAGATGGCACTTACTGTCCATGAGGGAGATGAGACACATGTATGGCCATAATACTGGGTAAAACCTGAGGACCATAGAGGATACAAAACATAGTGGTCTCTGAGGTCTGAGTGAGGAAATGTTGTTTGTTTTTTTAAATCAATAGTGGGATTCGGGAAAGGTTCCAAGAGGAGAATTAGGGTTTCAATAGGTGAAGAAGGAGAAGGAGGATATTCCAGACACACACCGTAACCTAACGTGCAGGAATAAGAGTAAAGGGCATTGGGGGGTCTTCAGTTTGGTTAGACTTTAGAATATGTTGAGGAGTGTAATATAAAACAAGCTTGTAAGGGATGAGACAAGGGGCTACACTATTTTGTGGAAGGCCTTGAAGGCCAGGCTAAGGAATTAGAAACTTTCTCAGTAAGCATTAGAGAGTTGTTAAAAATGTTTGGACAGAGGGAGAATATGCTCAAGTAGATGTCTAAAAAAAATCAGTCTGACAATGGGCAGTGTTATGAAGGAACCATAGGCAGGAGGAGAAGGGGGAGAGAGAAGTTCTGTTTATCTACAGAATGTCCTAGAAGATGCAGGGACAGTGGAATGGGGGCTATTTACCACGATTGAAGAGCTGATGTTTGGGTTGTAAAATATTCAAAGACTGACGTGTGCCTAAGACAAAGTGGATATTTCTCCCACAGAACTGACTACTTCATAGGTCTTAATATTTCATGAATATTTACAAACTATTTCCTCTTCCCCCCATGTAATACAACTAGTCTACATGGTAACACTCTAAAAATGGGAAGTAAAGATGATTATTACAATGTACTCATGGACCCTTATTTTTGAAGGCAGCTAAATTGGTTCCAAAAGAATTAGCTTACTTAACATGGGTCACAGATGGGCCATATTGGGCTAATGCTCCTCAGCCTGTATCACTTAATAATTTTTTAAAAAGTGTCAATGCATCAAGCTTTGATGTCTAAAATCATACGTAGCTAAATTTCTATTTAATTCAGAAAATGCTCCCCCTCCCTTTTTTGGCATTGCCTTGAGGAAGCCAAGGAACTCAAGTATGTTGTTCTCAGAATTAACTTAAAAAAAAGGAACTGGGACTTTTTTTGTGTAAAGCTTTCATCAATCTGCAGAACAGTCATTGGTATCAATCATTATAGAGAACTCATTAAAAGTCCTAACTGGATTCTGATGAATTAAAAGCATTTGCTTGGACTGTGCTAAGAACTCAACACAAAGAATGACTTCTATCCTAGTGAGACGTAGTTGATGTGGTAGGAGGTTCATTGAAGGAAGAATCCAGAGAGACCTTGGCTCAGATCTCACCTTACTGACTGTGTGACCATAGACAAGACCAAAGAATTAGGACTGGCACTGGGGAAAGAAAAGAGGAGACAAACACCAACTCATCCAAGGGTCTGTTGTTGGTGAACTTGTGTTTTAAAGAATGGATATATGTATATGTATAATGTATACATATAGATGTGTGTGTGTCTATTAATATATGCATGTATGTGTATGTATATATGTGTGTGCATATATACACATGCATATGCACACACATACATATGTCTAGGTAGAGAGATACAGTTATCCCTATCCACTACCCTATCCCCATTGTAGGTCAACAGAAGAAATTAAACGGGAGTTTTGGGGGAGTTTTGCAGATACTGAGTATGACACACAAAGGCCAGCAGCTGACACAGAGCCCATGACCAAATAGTTACCCAAATTTTACAATAAGGTGCTGTAATCACCCCACAAAAGAAAAAAATAAAAAAATTAAGACTTCTTCTCTGAATTGAAGGGAGGGCCAAAAAATTTTATATGGATTTTCCAGATTGCAAGGCTACCCCAACCCTAACCCTCGCTGTTGTGGAATGGATAGCTATATAGATAATACTCTTTCAACAGTATTTTCTTTTTTTTAGTAATCCCATTTATTTTATGTGATGCATTTAAAATATTATTCTTAGAAGGGAAATTCCTGAAAAAGGTTAGGGGTCCATGACACAAGAAAGGTGAAGCGTACAGTATATATGGGGAAATTGAGGCCAAGGCTGGTGCAATGACTTGCCCAAGGTCACACAGGAAGTGGCAGAACTAATGTTTGAATCCTGTGTTTTGACTCTAAATCCAGAACTTTCCCCACTACATCACAAGCTCATCAGTTTAAAATTCAACTTGTATCTATTAAGTATTTGCAAGACACTGTGTTGAACAGTGGTTTGCAAACACATTTGTCCCAAAGACTTGAGTCCCTGCCCTTAAGGAATTTATATTCTACTGCCTTTGGGGTCTTTTGATCACTTATTCTCTGACCTTCTCTTTCCCAGTCTGTCAAAGAGGAGAATAATACCACCTATCTCATAGAGTTGTTGCGAGGTCAAGTGAGATAATATATGGGAAGAGTTCTTGATGTGCTACATAAATGGCGGCTATTACCATTACCCATCTGTTTTAACCAACAGTGCTCAGTTTAGAAAAAGGGTTCTGGAAGTCTTCACATGTCCATTTTAAGCATCCCTTTCTAATCTGAAAATAATGTTGCTGACGACAAGATGTCCCGGCAATCCAAGGATGTACAGCAATATTTTTATGGACTGTTCCTTACATGTTGAGAAAAATTCCTGTGTTCACATGATTTCTTTCAGGGGCATCCTAATTTTTCTTTGGGCAGCCAGGTGGCACCAAGCCTGGAGTTGGGAAGACCTGAATTCAAGTCTCACCTCACACTTACTAGCTATGTGACCATAGGCAAGCCACTTAATCCTGTTTTCCTCAGTTTCCTCATCTGTAAATTGAGCTGGAGAAGGAAATGGCAAATCAGTCCAGTATCTTTGCCTTGAAAACTCCAAATGGAGTCATAAAGAGTTGGACACAACTGAAACGACTGAACAACAACAAAATTTCTTCTTGCCTCTGAGTCTGAGCTAATTCACAGGACCAAATTAGATCCAATCTGCCCCATTCTGCCAAATATCAAGACATGTGCATTGCTTTAGAGACCTGGGCAAAGGCCTATTTTACAAAACCACTTATAATTAAGTTGGTATATGTATAGAATTCTCAGCTGCCAAGGCTCTTGGTTGGTTGAGGGTCTGTTTCCAGAACTTAAGTAAATTGAATCTCCCAGAATCTCATTTCAAATACCATCTTATAAAGGACCCAAGGAAAAAGAACTAGGAAATTTAACTTCAGTTGGAATGGAGCAGACAAAGGTCTAGTGGTTTCTGAAACCTCGTTTGCTCCAGAGATGAGAACAGCCTTAAAATGGAAAGATGGAGAGGCCTTCAATATTAAATGAAGATCTAATCTTCTCGATTGGCTGTTGGCAACAAATAACGAAGGGAATATGGACTTTGCTAGCACTACTGGCGTGGTATTTTACTTAGGATTAACTGTTCCTGCTCAGTGTTTTCTATGCTATTGATGATAGAGGTGGTGGGAGGAATCACATGTTTTCTGACCATTACTGGGAAGTGTTTTTGAATGTGTTATATTCATCCAAATTGGATTTCTTTCATACATTTGTTGCTGTTGTTTTTTTTCACCAAATATCCATAGAGTGAATCAAGGACGTATGAAAGTTCTCTGTGTAATATTAATAGGGAACATTTACATGATGCTTCAAAACATTTATAAACATACTTTTATGAATTTCTGCATATAAATTTGGTCTTCAGAACAACCCTGGGAAGAGGGTACTACAGGTATTATTAGCCTCACTTTAGAGCTGAGAAAAGTGAGGCCCAAGGGTTTCTGTGATCAGCCCAAGGTCACCCAGCTAGTGTGTACTGATGGTTGGCAGTGGGAGCTGAGCCATAACCTATGCTGAGAAATTGAGCCTTATCCCCAGGACACTGAACTGAGGGTGCAAAATTTTAGAGTATTTACTCCTTCTGCAAAAGTAGCTGAGCTTAGCACCTAGTTAGTGAGGATTGTTAGCTAAAAGAGAAAACTGCTAGGTGATGCATTGTTAATAACTACTACTTCCTCCCATTTTACTGAATTTGCCTCAATCAGTCAAGTGACATTTAATCTACTATGCTCCAGGTACTGACCTTGTCAAAGGTGAGATTAGTACAAAAAATGAAACTAATCCTACTCGAGAAGAGCTTGCATTCTAATGGGAAAAAACTACCAGTGCATTTTAAGTATATACAGAATAGCCACACAGAGAATAAATATGAACAAATAAAAGTTAGTTAAATACAAGGTTCTTTGGGATGGAGGGCAGGAGCAGTTGGCGGTATTAAGAAAGACTTCATGTAGAAAGTGGTGTTTGAGTGGCATCTTGAAGGAAAAAAGGGATTCTATGATGGGAAGCGGAGGAGGGCGTGCTTTCCAGGCATGGATGTGGGTGGCCATTGCAAAGACATAAGGATGGGAGATAGCAAGTCCTGGGTGAATTGTAGAGAAAAGACCAGTATGGCTACATTGAAGAGTGCAGGAGGGAGACTCATGGCCAGTGAGGCTGGAAAGAATGGTTGGGACCAGGTTACAAAGAGCTTTAAAAGTTAAACAGGGGAGTTTTGGTAATTAGGGCATTTTTAGAGTTGATTGAGTAAAAGAGTGACATGGTCAGATCTTTACTTAAGGAAAACCACTTTGTTAGCAGTGTGTAAAATAGACTGGACTGGTGAGAGACATGAGGCAAGGGTACTAATTAGGGAACTGTTGCAATAACCTAGGCAAGAACTGATGAGATCTGGAACTTAGACGGTAGCTGTGTGAGTCCCATTCCCAGAATAAGAGTAGGATACAACAGATGTAGAGGTAGAAATGGCAAAATCTGGAAATGAATTGGCATGTGAGGTGAGCAAGAGTTGAGGATAATGCTGAGGTTATAAACCTGGAAGATAGGAAGGAAGGTGGGTCCTTTGATAGAAAAAGAAAATTTGGGAATAAGAGCTGTTTTAAGGAGAAATATGAGCAATGTTGGATGTACTGAGTTTGAAATATTTCTTGGACATCTGGTTTGAAATGTAATTTGGAGAGAGCAGTTTCTATTGAATGATGAGGTCAGAAGCCAGATTGTAAAGGATTTAAAAGTAAATGAGGAGGGAGAAGCATATACCTGTTATGAAGAGCTTTTTTTTTTTCCCATGGTGTTTGCCTGAGAAAGTGGGGGCAATGGGATGATGTTTTGAGGGGGTGGTAAGGTCTAGGGAAGGTTTTTTTAATGGTGAAAGGGAATTGGACTTGTTGGAAGACAGCAGAAAAGGAATTATTAGAAGAACCTGAGGTTTGGGGAAAAGGAATAGAGAGCTAAGGATAGAGGATAGAGCTGAGATCGTGTAGAGATCAAGAGAGAGAAGAGGGCTTCACATTGAATGATCTCAATGTACTCAGAAAAGTAATGAATGCCGAATTCCTGATTTCTACAGAAAGAAGAATGACCTTTACACTGGAAATGACAGAACGAAAATAACCATCAGGGAGTTGATACCCAAGACAAGTAATGAGCACTTTTTGCCCTTGATGAATTCAAATCACCTGGCCCAGGTGAACTATATACTTCAGTCCTGAAAGAAGTATCAGATGTGATTGCTAAGCAACTGTCAGTGAGGTCTGAAAGGGCTTGAGAAATGAGAGAGGATCACAAGACTGGAGAATTTCCCTGTTTTCAAAAAAAGGAAAGAGAATAGTCTGCAGGCATGTCAGCATGACTTTGATTCCTGGGAAAATTTTAGAATGAAACATTTCGGAGATGATTGTGAAAGTGCAGCTATTCCTGTATCAACATGTGGAGCCAGTGTGAATACTGAAGAACCACGGCAGAACCCCTCCACATTTACATCACTTTGGCACCTCCTGTATCACCTGAGGCCTCCTCACCCTGGGATACCCATCTACCCTCTGCCAAGTCAGATTCCTTCTGCCATTGATGAGTTTCCCTTGAGGCCCCCATTTTGAGAAAGGGCCTGGGTTGGTCAAACTTCATTCTCCTCCGGGCTGAGCTCCTGCCTTTGGGTAGGGTAGATTTGCCACGCATGCCCACCACTCATTTTCAGCTCTCTTTTGTCCTTTTATGCTTCATATGCCCTCATCAGATATAAGCTCCTTCAGGTAAGGACTGTCTCTTTTTCTTTTGTATTTGTATTCTGATCACCTATCATAGAGCCTGGGACTTAGTAAGCACTTGATAAATGCTTATCACCTTGCCTTGCGTTGGTGAACGTTCGTCTAGAAAGAGAAGATGTGATTACAAGGAGCCTGTGTGATTTGTCACAAAAAGGTCATTCCAGATGAACTTCATGTCCTTTTTTTTGACAAAATTACTAAAGTAGTAGATGAGGGGAATGCTGTGGTTATAGTTCATCTGCATTTTAGAGACGCTTTTGATAAAGGATTTCATACTACTCTGTGACAAAAATGGAGAGATATGGATTAGAGTTAGATACAAATGCAATCAGATCTAGTCAGAACTGGATTCTAGTTCAGGCTAGATCCAGAGTTACTGTAAAGGCCTCAGGAGGACATCTCCAGTCATCCCGATCTTTATGTGGCCACTGGACCCACAGGGCTCTGGAGGAGAAAGTGAGACTGGGCACTTTGCACAGCCCTCCTTCACTTGGAAGTCATGGCATCATCATCCTGATGTCATAGTCCTCTTCAAGAATGAAGGATAAACAACAAAGCCTCAAGGCCAATGTGGCAAGAAGTTTCCAGTGGAGCTCCTTAGGGATTTGTGTTTGATTCTGTGCTCTTTACCATTTTTTATCAATTATTTGGATAAAGGAATAAATGCATGTTCATCAGGCTTGATGATGACAAAAAGTGGAGAGGCAAATTTATGTGCTGGATGACAAAGTCAGGATTCGAAAGAATTTTTTTAAAATAAATTTTTATAAGTGTGTTTTTAAAAAACTGGTGTCACTAGTTTGCCCTAGCATTTCTCCCCTTCATTCTTTCAAAGAACCAGTCTATAGAACAGATAGTATTCTTTAAAGAGGAAAAATGAACATAGAAAAAGTCTGAAAATACGTTTGACTATGTACTGCAATTGGTAAGTCTCCCACCTCTACAAAGGGGTGGGGTGGGAACATTCTCTCTTCTTTAAAATCATGCTTGTACTTTATAGTTTTGCAACATTCACCTTTGTTTTTGCATGGTTCTTTTTATTTTTATTGTTGTAATCATTGCATATATTGTTTTCTTGGCTCTTCCTAATCCACTCTGCATCAGTTTATGTAGAATGTTCCATGCTTCTCTGTATTCAACACAATCATTATTTCTTATGGCACAGTAAAGCTTTATTACATGAATGTACCAAATTTTTTTCATGTGTATTTGTTTTTAGTTTTCAACATTAATTTTCACAAAATTTTGAGTTCCAAATTTTCTCCCCATCTCTCCCCTCCCCCCACCCCATAATGCCTTGCCTTCCCTCAATATGCCGTCCTTTCTATCAAACCCCTCTCTTCCCTTATGCCCATCTTTTCTCTTTTCTTGTAGGGCAAGATAGATTTCCATACCCCATTACCTGTATTTCTTACTTCCCAGTTACATACAAAAATAATTCTCAACATTTGTTTCTAATACTTTGAATTCCAACTTCGCTCCCTTCCTCCCTCCCCACCCATCCCCCCTGAGAAGGCAAGCAATTCAATATAGGCTATATATGTGTCATTTTGCAAAAGACTTCCATAATAGTCATGTTTTGTAGGACTAGCTATATTTTCCTCCATCCTATCCTGTCCCCCATTTATTCTATTCTCTCTTTTGACCTTGTCCCTCCACAAAAGTGTTTACTTCTAATTACTCCCTTCTCCCATTTGTCCTCCCTTCTATCTATATCATTCCCCCTCACCCCACTTGTTCCCTTCTCCCCTACTTTCCTGTAGTGTAAAATAGATTTTCATAACAAATTGAGTGAGTATGTTATTCCCTCCTTAAGCCAAATGTGAAAAGAGTAAGCTTCATTTTTCCCTGTCACCTCCCTTTTCTCCTCCATTGGAAAAGCTTTTTTCTTGCCTCTTTTATGAGTGATAATTTGCCCCATTCCATTTCTCCCTTTCTCCTCCTATATTCCTCTCTCTTTAATTTTATTTTTTTTTAGATGTCATCCGTTCTTATTCAACTCACCCTGTGCTCTCTGTCTGTATACATATGTGTGTGTGTGTGTACATGGATGTGTATGATCCCTCCAACTGGCCAAATACTGAGAAAAGTCTCAAGAGTTACAAATATTGTCTTTTCATGTAGGAATGTAAACAGTTTAACTTTAGAAAGTCCTTTATGATATCCCTTTCTTGTTTACCTTTTCATACTTCTCTTGATTCTTGTGTTTGAAAGTCAAGTTTTCTATTCAGTTCTGGTCTTTTCATCAAAAATGCTTGAAAGTCCTCTGTATCACTGAATGGCCATTTTTCCCCCTGAAGTATTATACTCAGTTTTGCTGGGTAGGTGATTCTTGGTTTTAAATCCAAGTTCCTTTGACTTGTGGAATATCCTGTTCCAAGCCTTCGATCCCTTCATGTAGAAGTTGTCAGATCCTGTGTTATCCTGATTGTATTTTCACAATACTCAAACTGTTTCTTTCTGGCTTCTTGCAATATTTTCTCCTTCACCTGGGAACTCTGGAAATTGTCTACAGTATTCCTAGGAGTTTCTCTTTTTGGGTCTCTTCCAGGAGGTGATCAGTGGATTCTTTCAAAATTTATTTTGCCCTCTGGTTCTAGAATATCAGGGCAGTTTTCTTTGATAATTTCACGAAAGATGATGTCTAAGCTCTTTTTTTTCTTTTAAATTTATTTATTTAACTTTTAACATTCATTTTCACAAAATTTTGGGTTCCAAATTTTCTCCCCATTTGTCCCCTCCCCCCACCCCAAAACAGTGAGCATTCTGATTGCCCCATCACCAATTTTCCCTCTCTTCTATCATCCCTCCCTTCCCTTGTCCCCATCTTCTCTTTTGTCCTGTAGGGCCAGATAACTTTCTATACTCCATTACCTATATCTCTTATCTCCTAGTAGCAAGAACAGTACTCAACAATTGTTCCTAAAACTTTGACTTCCAACTTCTCTTCATCCCTCCCTCCCCACCCATTTCCTTTGGGAAGGCAAGCAATTCAATATAGGCTATACCTGTGTAGTTTTGCAAATGACTTCCATAATAGTCGTGTTGTGTAAGACTAACTATATTTCCCTCCATCCTATCATGTCCCCATTGCTTCTATTCTCTCTTTTGATGCTGTCCCTCCCCAAGAGTGTTGACTTCAAATTGCTCCCTCCTCCCACTGTTCTCCCTTCCATCATCCCCCCCACCCTGCTGATCCCCTTCTCCCCCACTTTCCTGTATTGTGAGATAGTTTTCATACCAAAATGAGTGTGCATTTTATTCCTTCCTTTAGTTGAATGTGATGAGAATAAGCTTCATGTTTTTTCTCTCACCTCCCTTCTTTCTCCCTCCACTGAAAAGTATTTTGCTTGCCTCTTTTATGAGAGATAATTTGCCCCATTCCATTTCTCCCTTTCTCCTCCCAATATATTTCTCTCTCACTGCTTAATTTCATTTTTTTAAGATATGATCCCATTCTATTCAATTCACTCTGTGCTCTCTGTTTCTCTGTGTGTGTGTGCGTGTGCGCGCGTGTGTGTGTGTGTGTGTGTGTGTGTGTGTGTGTGTGTGTGTAATCCCACAAACTACCCAGATACTGAAAAAAAGTTTCAAGAGTTACAAATATTGCCTTTCCATGTAGGAATGTAAACAGTTCAACTTTAGTAAGTCCCTTATGACTTCTCTTTGCTGTTTACCTTTTCATGCTTCTCTTCATTCTTGTGTTTGAAAGTCAAATTTTCTTTTCAGCTCTGGTTTTTTCATCAAGAATGCTTGAAAGTCCTCAATTTCATTGAAAGACCATTTTTTCCCTGAAGTATTATACTCAGTTTTGCTGGGTAGGTGATTCTTGGTTTTAGTCCTAGTTCCTTTGACTTCTGGAATATCCTATTCCATGCCCTTCGATCCCTTAATGTAGAAGCTGCTAGATCTTGTGCTATCCTGATTGTATTTCCACAATACTTGAATTGTTTCTTTCTAGCTCCTTGCAATATTTTCTCCTTGACCAAGAAATTCTGGAATTTGGCCACAATGTTCCTAGGAGTTTCTCTTTTTGGATCTCTTTCAGGAGGTGATCAGTGGATTCTTTCAATATTTATTTTGCCTTCTGGTTCTAGAATATCAGGGCAGTTTTCCTTGATAATTTCATGAAAGATGATGTCTAGGCTCTTTTTTTGATCATGGCTTTCAGGTAGTCCCATAATTTTTAAATTGTGTCTCCTGGATCTATTTTCCAGGTCAGTTGTTTTTCCAATGAGATATTTCACATTATCTTTCATTTTTTCATTCTTTTGGTTTTGTTTTGTGATTTCTTGGTTTCTCATAAAGTCATTAGCCTCCATCTGTTTCATTCTCATTTTTAAAGAACTATTTTCTTCAGTGAGCTTTTGAACCTCCTTTTCCATTTGGCCAATTCTGCTTTTGAAAGCATTCTTCTCCTCATTGGCTTTTGGGAACTCTTTTGCCAATTGAGTTAGCCTATTTTTCAAGGTGTTATTTTCTTCAGCATTTTTTTGGGTCTCCTTTAGCAAGGTGTTGACCTGCTTCTCATGCTTTTCTTGCATCTCTCTCATTTCTCTTCCCGGTTTTTCCTCCACCTCTCTTACTTGATTTTCAAAATCCTTTTTGAGCTCTTCCATGGCCCGAGTCCCTTGAATATTTATTTTGGATATTTGGGATACAGAAGCCTTGACTTTTATGTCTTTCCCTGATGGTAGGCACTGTTCTTCCTCATCTGAAAGGATGGAAGAAAATACCTGTTCACCAAGAAAGTAACCTTCTATAGTCTTATTTTTTTCCCTTTCTTGGGCATTTTCTCAGTCAGTTACTTTACTTTTGAGTCCTTTGTGAACAGGAGGGTATGATCTGGGAACCTGTAAGTTTTCAGTTTCTCCATGGTGGCTCAATCAAGGGAGAAGAGTTTACTCCTCTCCTGGCCTGTGCTCTGGTCTGGGAGCTACCAAAGCTTTTCTGTGTAGGATCTTTAAGTAGAGTTCCCTTTCCAGAGCCTCCATCAGTTCCACCATGCTAGCCAGCACTCTTCCTCTCCCCTGGACCATCACTCAGGACTGAGACCCAGATCAGGTGCACAATTACCCCAGGGACTTTAGGACAAGGGCTCCAAAAATGGATGCTGCTGCTACCATAGTCATCTGGGGCTGGAACTATGGGAGGACCCTGTTCCCTTCTCACCTAGGAGAAAAAGCTTTTTCACTGACCTTTCAAGTGTTTTTGGCGTTTGTGGGTAGAGGGATCTGAGACCACTATTGCAGCTGTGGATTCTGCCCCAGAGGCCTCTTCTGGTCCTGTCCTTGCTGTGCAGCTTGGCCAACCCTAGGCTGGGATCCGTGGGCTGTGCTCTACTCTGTGTTCTCTGTGATAGACAATTCCTGTTGGCCTTCCAGGCTACCTTGGTCTGGAAATTTCTTTCATTCTGTCGTTTTGTGGCTTTTGCTGCTCTAGAATTTGTTTTGAGTCATTTTTTACACGTATTTTATTGGCTGTATAGGAAGAGATAGGGTATGCATCTTTGTTCTCTGTCATCTTGGCTCCACCCCCCCCCCCCATTTTTATTTTTTTTTTTGCCATTCCCCAGTCTAGGGGCATGTACTTTGTTTCCAGTTCTTTGCTATCATAGGAAGTGTTGTGATAAATATTTTGCTGTATTATAGCCTTTTGGGGGTTCAAGAGCATTTTAACAGGCTAGAGTATTGGACTGAGGCTAATAAGATGAAAATTCAATGTGGATTAATGTAAAGATTTGCATGTGAACACATACAAAAAAAGGGATAGATGACAATTATTCTGATAAAATGTCTTGTGCTTAGTTAGCTGTAGGCTTAATTTGAATAAGCAATATGATGTGGCAGCAAAAAACCTAATGTGGTCAGGAAAAGGGAGGCAATGATACTCTACATTCAGAAGACCTTGTCTAGAATATTGTGTTCAGTTCTGGGCACTACACTTTAAAAAGTTATTCAACTTCCTTTGACCCAGAAATACAACTACTTGGTCTATTTCTAAAGATCATTAGGGAGAAAGGAATAGAGCCTACATATATTCTAAAATATTAGTAGCAGCTCTCTTTTGAGCAAAATGGGCAGAACCAAGAAAACATTGTATACAGTAACAGCAATTTTGTTTTAGGAGTGACTTTGAGGATTGTTTGAAGAAACCAGGCATGTTTAATATGGAGAAGAGAAGAGTGTGGGCAGATGTGATAGCTTCCTTCAAGCATTTGAGGGACTATCATGAGAAGGTGGGATTAGTCTTGGTCCATTTGGATCCAGAGGGCAGAACCAAAAGCAGTGGTGGAAGTTGTAAGGAGATCAGTTTAGGGTTGGTATCAGAAATAACCCTATTAATCAGAGCTGTCCAAAAGTGCATGGGCTGCTCTGAGTGGTGATGGATTCTCTGTCTTCGCAGGTCTTCAAGCAGAGGCTAGGTGAAATTTTTTGGGTGTGTTATAATAGGTATTCCTTTCCTGAATAGGTTAGATAAGATGCCTCTGCAGTTCCTTCAAACTTAAATTTGGTGCCTCTGTGAACATTACAAATTCTGCTTCCAGGAGGGATTCACGCCTGAATCTTACCAGACTCCAAATCTAGCATTCTACTCATTACATGGAGACTTGATCACAGCAGAAAATCTAATCAATAGTTCTTGGGAGCAATGAAATAGTTTTCACTTATTTTTGTGAATATCCAGATAATAAGACTCTTGGCATAATACAAGCACATATATCAGCAACATGTGTGTGTGTGTGACTATGAAGCTATCTGTTTTTGAAACCTCAGTGTAAGTGGATGCAGGCATGTGTGTGACCACAGACTGAGCTATATAATCACATTGGGAAGCCATCTGTCTGTTGTACGCTCATGAAAGTGATGTCTTTGTTAACAAACAAGGTATGGAGTGAGTCTACCTCATGAAAAAATGTTTCAGTGACATAACAGGACAATCTGAATACGGGTGGCTCACTTTATACACTACCAACTCTTCAAGAGAGGGCTGAGCAGCCCCCTTATGTACATTAATTAAGGAATTCCACCTCTTAAAGAGATGTGACAATCCCAGCAGCAGACATTGTCTTTGACGTTTCTCTGTCATTCTGGGATAAGACAGACGTGAACAAATCCCTTCTTAATTGCAATCTTAAAGTATAGATTGTTATTATTGAACTGGGTTTTTTTTAACCTTCTACTAAATTTCATCTGTGCACAATACTTTTCAGAAAAGAAAATAGAAAACCATGTAAATCAAGTGACAAGCATCCTTCTAGAAGCAGAAGTGAGGCTGAGAAAGGCATCCATTTGCTCTGATTCTGTCATTACTTTATGCTATTGAGGCTCATGAATATTTTCCTCTGAAACAGTTGTAGAATCAGATGCATAATTAGTGATGATTAATAGGTATGTTTTAGGATGCAGTGGCTCCTCCATCTTCATGTTTTAAAAGTCTGCTTCTTCAGAAGGAAAATGGACTTGGCCATGAACTTTTGGCAAGATGAGGCTGACCCAGCTAACATCTACAGTGAATGGAAGCAACAAATGTTGCTTGTATAATATTTATTAATCTATTCAAAAATGCATTTCATTAAACACCCAATGTGTGCAGGGCACTGTGCTCGGCATAGGGATAGGCAACGTTCTCTGTCCTCGTGGACATTACTATGGGCTCAGCACCATACTAGGCCTCAAGGGGATACAGAATAACAATATAAGGTCCTCTCTCCCCACAGAGAACTTACAATCTAATGGTCAAGACAAAACATATACTAATTATTTTTGAAAAATAAATATTAAAGAAACATCTAGATACCAGTACATTTAAGTGCCACATGAGGGATTAATGTCATAAAGATGAAGAGAATCAAAGGAGAACTGGATGAGATGGGTGGGAAAGACTTCCTGGAAGAGAGATATGGCTTCACAGGCTAAACTTTGATGAAAAGAAAAAGAAGCAGCTTTATTTTTCTAATGCACTTATTTCCAATGGGAATAATTAGGGAATAAATTGGCATCAAAATGCTCCACATTTGAAATGCTTCAAATTTCTAAAATGAAAGCATAGTTGACTGTGGAGTGAATATATCCAGATATTGGAAAACAAAATGCAATTAGGCATTGTTGTCAGATGGGCCCTTTTCTTTATTTTCTATTACTGTAGTATAGTATGCTTCTTTGGACCTTTTTATATTCCTTGCTTTACGAATTTTCATAAACTATACCTCAGAAGGGTCCTCCGATTGAGCCTTTATGAAATGATCGGGGAGAGCTTGGTAGTTCAGGTGCCCCCTTGATCTGACAGCTTCCAAGTCTGAATGGGCCCCAGATTTGGGGATCCATAAATTAGCACATTCTCAGCCCTTCTGTTTCTTCATCCTGTGCTGTGGCTTTGTTTTGAAAGACCTGCAATGGGACCAGTTTGTCAGACTTATGCCACGTCTAAGAACAGCAGTATCTCCCCAAACAGAGACTGGCATCAATGTTTTGAAAAAATACACCTTTAAAAATAATGGTGCTCTGTAGAGGTAGAACCGAGACCTATTTCATACATTTTCTTCGCAGGTATAGAATACAAGGTGCTTGGTGGATTATTCCCAGTCCTTCCTTCCTGTAATTTTGGGCTGTGTCAGGTGTGTGTAATGCTGAATTGGGAAGGGGGAAGGGACAACTGGAGAGAGCTTCGTTGTATATAGATTTTATGAATAGGATAAGATGATGATGTCCAGACTAATGAATGCTGGATATGCTATGATAGCCATGAGATCAAGGAGCTAAGAGAAATGTAGGCAGCGCCCCATCTGGAAGCATGACTATTCCACAACCAGACCCTACGTTGCCATTTTTTTTCAACCTTGCAGTTCATTTTTTAAGATGCCTGTGATGATATCGCTGCCCCCAATTCTTGGGACAGGTGGATAAATATTTTGATATTGCAATGTATACTCATGCATTCTTGTTTCTAGCAACATGTCCCTTTGGGTTCTGTGACCTTGAAGGAAGGGCTGATAACTCAGCACAATGGGGGAGGCATGTGATTGGTTTCTTTAGCTCAGAGCAAGGAACGAAATGGAGAGAAGTCCAGAGGAAGACAGTCAAGATCGTGAATAGTATTGTCTTTCCGTATGAACATTGGCTGAAGAAACTAGGAATGTTTAGCTTGCAAGAGAGAACTTTTTTTTTTTTTAGGAAGCTCATTTATGGCCTGTTCAATTTCTTTTTGTAAAATAGGTCCCTTTATATATTCCATTTCCTCTTCTGATAATCTAAGCAATTTATATTTCTGTAAATATTCTACCATTTCACTTCAGTTGTTAAATTTATTGGCATATAATTGAGCAAAATAATTCCCTATAATTGCTTTAATTTCATTTTATTAGTGCTATATTCACCCTTTTCATTTTTAATACTAGTGATGTGGTTTTCTTTTTTTTTTTAAATCAAATTAGCTGATGGTCTATCTATTTTATCGTTTTTTCCATAAAACTAACTCCTAGTTATATTTATTAATTTGATGTTTTTTTCATTCAATTTGATTAATCTCCCTTTAACTTTTTTGATGTCCAATTTTGCGTTTGGGGATTTTTAGTCTGTTCTTCTGCTAGTTTTTTAAATTCCATACCCAATTCATGGGTCTGCTCTTTTCCTATTTTATTGATGTAAGCACTCAGAGATATACATTTTCTTCTTGTTATGGTTTTTGCTGTATCCCACAGATTTTGGTATATTGTCTCATTATTGTCATTCTCTTTAATGAAATTATTGATTGTTTCTATGATTTATTCTTTAACCCACTCATTCTTTAAAATTAGATTGTTTAATCTCCAATGATTTTTAATCTATATTTCTGTGGCCCCTTATTAGATATAAGTTTTATTGCATTCTGATCTGAAAAGGATAGTTTTATGTGAATCTTCAAGTATTTGAAGGGTTTTCATGAGAAAGACGAGTTAGACTGGTACTATTTGGTTCCAGACGAAAGAATTGGGGATAGAGGATGGGTGATACTTCAAGTAAGGAAAGGTTCTTAGCAGTTAGAGTTGCTTAATAGTACAATGGGCAACTATAGGACTTCACCTCTTGATGGAGGCCCTCAACAAAGACCAGAGGATGGCTTGTGAGGAACGTGATAGAGGAGATTCTTGTGAGAGAGGATTTAGGTTGGACTAGGCAGCCTCAGATATTCCTTTCAACTCAGAGATCCTGTGATTCTGAAATGTGTATAATAGCCATTCAGAAACTCTGAGAAGGGTCTTCCACTCCTGGATGGATTCTTTTGTGATGGCAAGCTAGGTCATCTTTTGCCTCAGTTCTAACCTGCCTCTTAATCACTGAACTGCAGTTGCCTCAGACAAACTGAGACTTGGGAAGAGCCTTGGTTTAAATAGGCCAAGATCACCTACTGCATGACTGGAAATGTCCAGTCATCTTGACTTTTGTCTTGTCTCTGGACTCTGATTACTCTGGAGGAGAGAATGAGGCTGATGACTTTGGGCAGCCTTGCCTCACTTAAATGCAATTCACTTGAAAGTTAAGACATCACCCTCTTGATTGGGACTAACAAGGACAACAATGGTCATTAGGGAAAAATTATATCAGTTTGGGCAGCTAGGTGGTGCAGTGGATAGAGCACCAGGCATGGAGTCAATACCAGCCTCTGACACTTAATAGCTGTCTGACCTTGGGCAAGTCACTTAACCTTATTTGCCTCAGTTCATCAGTAGAATGCACAGGGTAAGGAAACAGCAAACTACTTCAGTATCTTTGTCAAGGAAATCTCAAAAGAAGTGATGGAAAGTCAGATATAACTAAAATGTCAACAAGAACACATATCCGTCTAGCATCAAGACAGCTCCCTAGGTGTAGGATGCAGAAACCAAGAAGTGACTCCCAGTGATAATCGAGGCTCAGTGGTAAGATCCTACAGAAAAACCTGCTGAGGGAGAGAAAAGTACCGAGGGCAATTCCACTGGGAATAGTTAAGAGTCAAAGGACCAGTGGTCCCTGTCACAGGATTAAAGAACACCGCTAGAAGAAACAAGTGAAAGGGCAGAGATAGATATCAAACACAACAATGGACTGGATGGACACAAGAATGCCATGTTCTGCCAAAAGAAGAATGTCCATTTGGTGTGCCAGAAGTTGAAGAATAAGAAGGAGAATGTATATGGAACTGAATTTATGTAACTTAACAAAAATATACACACACATAAAATTTTAACAAGATAACAAATGGCTCTATTTGCATCTTCTTCTGCATTTATTTTTTTCTTTGCATTAAATAAACATTTTGATGATTCATTTTCTTTTTGCCTATTACTCCCCATTAACTTCCTCCAGTTGCCCAATAAAAATCCTTCCTTGTAATACATATGTGTAGTTAAGCAAAACCAACCAACACATTGGCCATGACTATGAACATATCTCTCTGTAACTCTAGTCCAGCAAACCTAAGGTGAGGAATAGGAGGTATAGTTTTCTAAATAGGAAAGAGTCTTCTCTTTGATAGAACAGAGTGGTTAGAAGGAGTCTCTCCAAGGCTCAGGGCTAAGGAGAAATGGCTAAACTGGAAAGACCATATGTCTAAGCCATCAGTGTCTGTTTCCATAAGTAAGGACTAGAAAAACAGATTTGAGAGGGCCATTATGTATCAGCTTGGTCAGTCAAATCAAAAGTAGGGAAATTAGAACTGTGTTATTGATAAACCAAAACTGGCTAAGAGAGAAAGGAGAAGAAATAGCTAAATGTCATTGGGATGGTATTGACAATCAGGATTATGTTACAACAAGCTTTGCAACTTGTCGTGCCCTCTGAATCCCACCTGGAGAACCTCCATACTTTGTAGTATCTCTTATTTTAAAATGCCTTGTGTGCTCTTATTAGAGCTCAGGGGGAAGGAAACCTTGTGGCTTTTCTCTCACGGGGACCCTAAGTGATTAGGACCACTCTGAGCAGGGAAAGTGGTGGTGGAGGGAACTCATTTGAGGTTATCAATAAACTAGGTCTTGGGCTGACTGGCTTGAAAGTCAGATAGTTTTATGGAGAAAGGTTGGTAGAGAAATTGGTGGTGGCTTCTTGTTCTCTGGGTCCAGGTCTGATGATGTCACAGTGACATATTAAAGATATTAAAACCATGGGACTTCAGTTTTACCTAGCACTGTCCATTGTGCTAAGTTAGCAGACTTCAGGTATTATATATCAGTAAGTAAACTTATAATTTTTTATTCTGAACTTAATAAAGACCAAATAAAACAGACCTTTTCCAGAGACATAGTAGGAGAATAAAAGAGAGTGATACATGAAATTGAATCTCCACTATACATAATTTGCTTCTATTTTAAGACATATAGCAAATTCAAGAGTAACTTTCAAAGCTATCCTAATTCTCTGGTCTTTTCTGTTCTCTTCTATGTATTTTTTAAAGTTTCAGCAGCACTCTTTTTGCCTCCTCTTGCATCCTTTCTTTTTGGCAACCCAATCTAGGTCTCCTCTCTCTACTGTGGGAAAAGAAAAAGAAAAAGAAATCCCTTATAACAAATATGTATGGTTATGGGTGTAAAGTAGGTGTGAGCTGGCCACAACATATAATCACAGAACTTCAAAGAAGAGGAGTGAAAGGTATCATCAGAAAAATGTGTGATAAATGAAGAAGAAAATTGACTGGTCACGTGACAAGGGCAAGGGATGACAAGTATGCTCCTTCTACCTCTCCCCTAGAGCTATCAGGAGAAAGCAAGGAAGACCTCTTTCATATTGGTTAGTTTTCTGGAAACCTTATAGAAGAATATGTACAAGATAGAAAGGTATGAATGGGTTGTGATATCTGTTACTGGATAAAACTGGAATCCATTTGAATAACTAAGTTCTTACATGGCATGTGATACTGATAATGAGTGGATTTAAAAAAAAAACTATTCTCTCTAATAGAATTCCTAAAACCTGTTTTAAAGTGAGAATTTTGAAATCTGGTACAGAAACATCATGCCTACTCAGATGTAATCACTGCATTGGGGAGTTTTGCTTAAATGTTTTTCTTTGTTAGACAGGAGTTTTCTATGAGAAGAGGTACATGGGGAGATAAATGTGATCCAAAAAAAAAAAAGCACCAACAAAACTAAAAAACCCTAAAAAACCAATCTATCACCACTTTGAAAAAAGAGGGGAAAAAGTTGTCTTTTAAACAATGGGCTTATCAATGACTTCTTGAAGTTTTAAATGGCTGATCTTTTAAATGAGATGTTTTTATTACCTTTCCTCTTAAGTTGAATCTGGCAAAATGTTAGGAGTAAGGATAGTTTCAAATCTAACATGGGGAAAATCAGTAATAGAGCAATTTTCTTATGATTTTGAATTTAAATTTTTTCATCTTCTACTGCCTTTTTCTAAGATGTCTTCATTGGAAAATATCTTTTCGAACGGCCCTGCAAAAGCTCAGCTGGTAGTTAGAAGAGGTAAAGTGGGAAAGTGCAGTTACTTGGAACTACTTATCAACATGTTCAACATGTTCAGCTCCACAAGGGAATATCAATGGGTTGGACATTCGGTACACTTATTGTTGCTAGGTAATGCAGTGAATAAAGTGCTGGGTCTACAGTCAGGGAAATCTGAGTTCAAATCTGACCTCGGATATGCTACTATCTCGGTGATCCTAGGTAAGTTTGTCTCAATTTTCTCATGTGTAAAATGAGGATAATAATAGCACCTACCTTCCAGGATTGTTGTGAGGGTCAAGTGAGATAATAAGTGTAAAACACTTTTAAAAGTACTTGGCATACAGTAAGCACTATATAAATATTTTCTATTATTATTAATGAATCAGTAGGATTTGAAAGCATATGAATGAATACAATTTCATTTTTTTCAAATTTATTTGTTTTCAATTTTCAACAATCACTTCCATAAGTTTTACGTTTTCTCCCCCTCCTTTTCCTGTCCCTCCCCAAGACGGCATGTAATCTTACACTGGCTATACACACACATTCTTATTAAATACATGTTCACATTAGTCATGTTGTGTAGAAGAATTACAGCGAATGGGAGAAAACATGAGTAAAACTAAACAAAAACAAACACAACAAAAGAGAAAATAGTCTGTTTTGAACGAATACAATTTTAAAAATAGCTAAAAATCCTACTTCCCTCATCAATTCCTTGGAATATAATCCAACAACATAACTAAGCCCTTTACTTTAGTTCCCTCGTTGATCAGAGGGAATCAAGTCAAAAATAATTGGCATGACAACTTGGTTCATGTCGCCAAAGAGGTGGTATTAGGGATTGAATGCTGAACTTGGAATCAGGAAGACCTGAGTTCAAATCCTGCCTCAGATGCTTACTAGCTGTGTGACTCTGGGCTCATCATTTAACATCTCAGCCTCAATGACCTTCCCTGTAAAATGAGGGTAATAATAAAGCCATCTACCTTACGGGTTTGCTATGACGATCAAAATGAGGTTGTATATGGAAAGTGCTTTGCAAATCTTGAAAATAACTATGAAAATTCTTAGCTATTATTAATATCATTAACTTCTTACTATGTGCTAGGGATATAGAGACAAAAAGGAGCCACTTTCTCTAAGACCTTCCATTTTACTGACAAGGATCCCGGATACTAGTGATAGAAAGTAATATACTACAACTGATTTCAGGAAGTTGAGAGTGCTAACAACGTGTGGTGTGGTGGGATCAGTTGCTTTTTAATGGGAAAGCTTGGATCTATCTGTGGCTTATTAAATTGTGACAGGATGGAGTTGCATAGTGGCACCCATCAATCAGTGCTCTTGCTCAGGTACGGACGCTCTCCTAAATTGTTGGACAGACCTTGATATTGTGCTTTATTGTTTTCCTGGGATTCTTTGGTCATTTGGACATATCAAAAAGAAGCCAGTTACACCCTTGAAGGATCTCCTATTCTTTTTGGCCAAGGGGGCTTGTTGATGTCAGATGTGTTGAATCCATGGAATGTGGAGGCCCTGTTTATTGCACATTTTGAACAAGAATTGTGTATGATGTAAAATGGAGATAATAATAGCACCTGCTTCCCAAGGTTGTTATGAGGATGAAGCAGAATAATTAATCAATTGATTATTAAACATATATTAAGTGCCTACTGTGTGCCAGGCACTGGGCTAATCACTGGGCATAATAAAAGAAGCAAGGCAGTCAGTCCCTACCGTCAAGGAGCTCACAGTCTAATTGGGGAGACAACATGCACACACATCTATACAAACAAGGATAAACAGGAAATAATTAACAGAGGGAAGACAGGAGAATGAACAAGAGTTGGAAAACGTTTCTTATAAAAGATAGGATATTAGCTGGGTCTTAAAGAAAGCCAGGGAAGTCATTAGATGGTGTGGAGGAAGGAAAATGTTTCAGGCTTGGAGGACTGTTGGGGAAAATATTAAGAGCTTTGTTTTGCTTAAAGTGCTATCTCAATGATAGCTATCATTATTACCCTGTGGGGGTCTGAGGAAGTTTTCTAAGTGCGTATCCAAAGGCCAAGTCAACCTCTACACTCCCAACTCTTTTCCAATATTGCCTTCTCTAGGAAAATGCCAGACGGGGAGGGTTTGAACATGAACCTTTACTCTGTGGTTGTCTGGCAACTGCCCTTCTCTATGAGACTCCTGAAGCAGAAAGGGTAGGCAGAGAAAATGAAATGAAAAAAGAGAGAGAATGAACTACAGCTAATGAAAATATTCAGTAGATATTGACATAGAGCTTGTTATGTGCTTCTTAGTTCTTCTAAGACCAGGTAGCTTCTTGCTATACTTGTTCTCAAAGGCTGGATTGTTCTTCAGTGATAAGATACAAGAGAAAATTCAAGGGACTTAGAGTTCTGTGAGTCTTGATTCTCTCCCTTACTAGCTGTGTGACCTTGGTCAAGTCATTGAAGTTCCTCATCTGAAAAATGAGAGAGTTGGGCTAAATGATCACAAAGTTGTTTTCCAGCTCTAAAATTTCATGGTTCTCTATCTGCCCTTACCTACCTCATGGAGAGTTTTTTTTTTTTTAATGAAATATTAGATATGAGATTGACATGTAAACTATACTGTTCCATAAAGATATAAGGGATTATTTTGTATGTTACCATTTTGTAGATATCCAACAGTCTTCAGGCCCTTTTTGGTGAAACATGCGAATGGAAACTATGTCATGGCCAATGCTGGAAATAGTATAAGATTAGATTTCTAAAGTAAAGCGCTGTCTAGTCGGCTTCTGTCTTCCACATGGTCAATCTGGTATAAACTTACTGGGTCTATCTTGCTAAATGACGTACCTCAGAAAGGCAGCAATATGCAGACACATGCCAAACAAAAAATTATTCACCAACCAACCAGCAGCTGTTACTGGCCAGTGGCTGCCCAGCAGGACTGAGCTATGTCCACAGCGTAAGTGAGTGGCTGATTGCCAAGTATGGGAAGAGGTTCATCTTTAGAATATCCTCTCAGAATGCATGACTCACATCTTCATATCTCAACAGAGATTCCAATTTGCACATTATTTCTTCTTCTGCTCCAATTATAAAAGGAATTGGACCCTTGCGATTTGAATCTCGTGGTGATGATATCCACTGCACACATATTTGATATTTGACTTAAGAAGACACCTATGGAATTAACCTGACCACATGAGTAAGGATATAAAGACCTCATATCCAGAGGCAGCATGGCGTAGTATATAGAGAATTAGCCTTTGAGGTAGGAAGACTCATATTCAAGTACTATTTCTGGCACATATGAACTATGTGAGAATATGTAAGCCATTTGACTTCTCAATGACCCATGCCACTTACTAAGAATTGAAGTAACAGGAAGTTTCTTTACTGGGGCTCTCTTACATTGATGAAAACATGTCCTCTCTCTTTCCCTCCCAAAATCCAGTGGTATAACCAGGAAAAGTAGAAGGTATGTTGAGAGAAGTGGTGATGAAGCTGAGTTTTGAAGGAATCCAGGGAATCCAGAAGGGAGAGATGTGCAGGAAGAGGATTCTTGGCATGGGGCACAGCTAGTTAAAAGACATGGAGTCAGGAAATGGAGCATTGTTGGAGGGATAGCAAGAAGGACAATGCCACTGGATGCTAGGATAGGTGGAGAGGCATAAAGGGTAAGGAGACTCTAAAGGTAGTAAGGTGAGAGGTTGTGAAGCCTAACAGGAGATTTTATATTTGGGCCTGGAGGCACTACTGAGCCATTTGTTGAATAAGAAGGTGATGTGGTCAGACCTTTTACTTAAGAAGATCACTTTGGTAGCTGAGGAGGATGGACTGGAGGAGGGAGAACAATAAGAAGGCTATTTCAGGGCTCCAACAGTGAAGTGATGAGTGTCCACATCAAGGCTGTTGTTGTTGTGTTGGTCCTTCACTGCCAAAGAAGACCTGCCATCAAAGAAACGATGACATGACTTGCACTTGGCTTTGTTTTGAGTGAGGGAGGGCTATGCAGGTCACCAGCCTCACTTCTTCTCCAGAGCCATCTGAATCCAGTGACTGGATATTTATCAGGATAACTGGAGAAGGCCCAGGATGCAATGGGAGAC
The DNA here is from genome assembly GCF_028372415.1 of Notamacropus eugenii. NCBI lineage: Eukaryota > Metazoa > Chordata > Mammalia > Diprotodontia > Macropodidae > Notamacropus > Notamacropus eugenii. The sequence continues at coordinate 475,754,996 of NC_092875.1, forward strand.
CTTGGCCTTTTTAGGCTAAGGCCTTTTTAGTTACTCACTTAGAGGGAGGTAACGCCCATTCAGTGAATAGGCCTCTTTAAGAGGTAGTCAGGGAATGGCCCCTTTCATGAGCAAAAGAAAAAAAAAACAGCTAAATCAAGCTGGGAGGGAACGGAAACAATTACTATCGATAATCACTCTAAGCCAGGAGGGTCCAGAGAACTGCCATCAAGTGGAGCTTGGGCAGCGACCTATTGCTGTCCAATCTATGGGCTTCAGAGTGCACTGGGTTTAAGGTTTTGGGAAGGAAGGAAGAAAGGAAGGAAGGAAGGAAGGAAGGAAGGAAGGAAGGAAGGAAGGAAGGAAGGAAGGAAGGAAGGAAGAAAGGAAGGAAGGAAGGAAGGAAGGAAAGAGAAAGGAAGAAAGAGAAAGAAAGAAGGAAAGAAAGAAGGAAAGACATCTAGCTAGCAAACCCCAAATTAACTGGGCAGCCTCTGGCCATCCAAATTTACCTTCCTTTGGAGAGAAGGAAGGGGAGAGGGAGACAGAAGAGAAAGGATGAGCTAGTTACCCAATTAGCTGTGTCCCCACTCAGGCAGCTTGGTCTGCTCACAGGTTGTGTTTGTCCTTTGTTTTTGAAGAAGACCATGACATCAAAGAAATGATGACATGACTTGCACTTGGCTTTGTTTTGAGTGAGGGAGGGCTGTGCAAGGTCACCAGCCTCGCTTTCTCCTCCTGAGCCATCCCACATCAAGGAATTAGCTGTGTGAGGGCAAAGAAGGGAGTGTGTACATGGGAGATGTTGTAAAGATAAAAATGACAAGATTTAGTAATGGATTGGTTATGGGTGGTGAGTGATAAGTGAAGAATTGAGGTCATAAGCTTGGTTGACAGGGAGGCTGGTGGGGTCCTTTAATAAGGAAATTGGGAAGAGGGAAGGGCTTGGGGAAAAATACTGAGTTCTGTTTTGGACATGTTGTTTTTGGGATATTTATGGCATATCCACTTGGAGATGTCCAATAGATGGTAGGTGATCTGAAACTGAAGATCAAGAGAGAGATAGGGGCTGAGTAAGTAATCTCGGCAATTATCAAATGATAATTGAATTGATGAGAGTCAATGAGATCACCAAGTGAGATGATAAAGGGGTAAGGGAAGAGCATGAAAGAGAAATCTTTAGGGGACACCCACAGTTAGTGGCCATAACCTGGAGGAAGATACAGCAAAGGAGACAGAGAAAGCATAGTCAGATAAACAAGAGAATGACGAGGAGAGAGCAGTGATATAAAAACCTAGAAAAGAGAGTATCCAGGAAAAGAGGGTGACGGACAGTATCAAAGCTTACATAGAGATCATGAAGGATAGGATGGAGAAAAGGTCATTAGATTTGGCAATTAAGAGATCACTGATAACTTTGGAAAAGAGTAGTTTCAACTGAATAAGACCAGAAACCAGACCCCTCAGCGTTTAGAAGGAAGTGAGAAGAGGAGGTGGAGGTACTAATTGTACCAGTTTCTCAGGGACCCTAGCCATGAAAGGAGAGGATTTATAATATGATAGCTAAGAGGGATGGTCAGATCAAATAAGGGATTTTCTAAAGGGTGAGGAAGACAGTAGTCTTTAGAGAGAGAGAGAGAGAGGCAGAGAGAGGCAGAGAGGCAGAGAGAGAGACAGAGAGATTTAAGATTAGTGAGAGAGAGTGAGGATGATAGAAGGGTCAGCCTGCTAGAGAATGAGACAGAATGGAATAAGTTGTGCATGTAGAGGGAGAAGAACCATCCCTTTACTTGAGAAAATGGTGAAGAAAATTATGGAAGGACACCTGAGTGATATGAACAAGGACAAGTACTCATATGGTCTCTGTAAATGGACTCAGTTGTGTGTGTGTGTGTGTGTGTATGTGT